>NW_026125200.1:0-20000 GCF_943737965.1 Phodopus roborovskii | reverse complement strand
CCTTTAATCCCAGCACTCAGCAGGCAGAGGCAGGTAGATCTCTGTGAATTTTAGTTCAGCCTGGTCTACAGAGCCAGTTCCAGCACAGGCTCCAAATCAATACAGAGAAACCCTGTCTTGTAAAACCAAAAAGAAAAAATAAATAAATAAACAAATTTTTAAAATATTATTTCATGATTAATTATGTTTAGTTGCATGTCTGTGTGTTTATGTATCTATATATGTAAGTATATGAATGCACGCTTCTACAGAGTCCAGAAGATGGAATCCAATTCCCTGAAACTGGAGTTCAGAATGATTGTAAATGAATCTGGGGGTCTGCAAAAGCAAAAAGTGCTTTTAACGCTACAAGTTAAAATGAGTGCAAACATATACAATAAATAAAATGTAAAATTATTAGAAAAATCGTTTAATAGACATTGATATAATAAGTTGTTTGGGTGAGTGTTATCAATAGACAGCAAACTTTGAAGAAACTTTGATGAGAAAATTGAAACTAAATAATTGATCTCATAGTAAATCTCATCAAAATGGCTATCTATTTATTAATAAATTTGATAATGGAGGAATACTATAACCACCAACTTAACAAAGTGACAAATATTAGTATAACTTTAACAAAAACATATATTTTGTATTTCAATGCCAATAAAGAGCATTAAGAAGCAAGCAGAAAGAAAGAACATGAAGTTAGATGGGTGATAGTATTTCAGTAGTGGGGAAAGTGAAAAAAATACCATAATACATTATATGAAAGAGAAGTATTTAAAATATGTTCAACTACATAAGTTAAAAAAGCAAACAATACTGTTCTATAGTGTTCTTCCCCAAAAATATATATGCTATATATAGTAATGAAAAAATCAGACAAACACAACTTAAAGGAGATTCTTTTTTGTTTTGTTTTTTCCAGACAGGGTTTCTCTGTAGCTTTGGAACCTGTCCTGGAACTCGTTCTGTAGACCAGGCTGGGCTCGAACTCATGGAAATCTGCCTGCCTTTGCCCCGCAAGTGCTGGGATTAAAGGTGTGCACCACCACCACCAGGCAACTTGAAGGAAATTGATTTCTTCTCTTCAAGTATGGCAAAATGATAAATACTAATAACTGAGAAAAGACAAACAGTTAATAAATAAGGAAAAGTAAGAAAACACCGATCAGGAGAAAGTAAAGAGGCGTGACAACTAAGTCCTGTGTGTGTGTGGCCCTGGACTGGATCTGAAAGTGGAAATAGAATTGGAAAGGGATGAACTGAACAGACATTGTTGTTCTGTAAGTAATGCTATTGGACAGATGCTGAAACCTGCGTGCGGTCAGTGGGTTAAAGTATCACACTAAGGTAACATCATCTGTTTGAGGACAGTGCTGAAGGTTGGTAGAAAAGCAACCTTATTTTCTAAGATATTCACAGAAGTGTTCGAAGTAATTGGACAATCAACTTGTGACATGTGTAACCCCAAAATGTTTCAAAGGGAAAAATAATGGCATAAGAGAAATGAGCCAGCTAAAGAATCTGAAAGAAACATGGATTCCATTACCTGACTAACAGCCCCCATAAGCCACGCTTGAAGACTCAGTGGGCAGAGTCAGTGGAACTGTTTGGGAAAGATGAGGAGATGTGGAGTTGTTAGAGGAGTTGTGTCACCAGTGGTGAGCTTTGAGGATTCAAAACACTCCACCAGTCCTAATTATCTGCCTCCTGCTGGAAGTTCCAACTGTGAGCTCTCTGCTCTGCCTACCCCCATGACTTCTCTCAGCCAAAATGGATGCTAACCCTCTGGAACTCTGGGCCCAGATAAACACTTACTTTTATAAGCTGCCTTGTTCATGGTGTTTTATCACAACAATAGAAAGGTAATTAAGCCAGTCCTGTGTTCTTTCTCAATCAAACTGGGAAGTGCTTAGGTGAGTCAGCCTGAGTCCTCCCACTGCAGGCCCTGGAATCCACCCCTCCCCTTCCTGGGTCACAAGCATCTCAACAGCTCCCAGAACTCCAGCACATTCCTTTGAGAGCATTTCTCCAGAAACACATAAATCATGATCTAACTTCACATCATTTAAACTCTAATGACCAAAATATCAACAAATGTGTTCTCTGTAATGGGCTGAATGTTTGTATTCTAAAATTCAAACGCTGGTGTTTTGGTGACTATTTGGATTTTTGTTTGTTAGACATAGGTTCATACTATACAGAGCCCAGGCTCCCAAACTCCTAACTATCCTGATATGGCCTCCTGAGTGCTGCGATTACAGGTGCATATCATCACTTTGGCCTCACAAGGTGAAATTCCAAGTCTCTCAAGCATGATGCTGCTTGGTAGTGTGGGTCCTTTGGGTACTTACTTGACTAGATTAAGTCATAAAGGTAGGTGGATGTGGCCTCATGATGGTATTCCAGGCTTAGAAGAGGACAGAGACAAGAAAGAGGGGGGGGGGTGTTCGAACCTCAGGCTTCTACATTCCAGACAGGAGAAAAACTTCATTTCTGTTCTTTAGTTGCCCAGACTATGGATGGCATTTTGTTGTAACAGTCAATGCTGATTAAGTCATCCCTGGTCCCTCCATCTTTCCTGTTCCCAATCTTGCCCAGGATATTCAACACCTAAGTAAACCAAATGGAAGCAGAAAGAAGAGATGTACTACCTTAATGTATTTTCTCTTGCTCTGATAAAAGCAACACAGGAGAGAAAGGTTTCAGACTGGCTCAGGGTCCAGGTACAGTTCATGAAGCAGAGAAGTCAAAAGAATAGAAGCTGGAAGTAGCTGGCTACATTGTCTGCAGCGAGAAAGATACAAGGAATGCAAACTGCTGCTCAGCCCCTTCTCTCCACTTACACACCCAGGGTCTGCTGCCCCAGAATAGAGCCATTCACAATTAAGATGGGTCTTCTCACCTCGATTAATGAAGTCAAGATAATCCCCTACAGGCATACCCAAAGGCCCTCCCTTATCTCGGGGGATCCCAGATTCTGTCAAGCTGATAATAAACACTAATTGTCGGCAATTTATCACTAAAAGGAATGTTTTCCTCCCTATTATAAAATAATAATTATTATAGTGGACAAGCAGTCAGTGTGTAAGGGCTTTACAAGGCTTACCTAACCAAACCTTCCCAGCAATGGAGAGTGGTTTCCACTCCCGCCTTTGGTTAACAACTTGGAGGAATGAAGTTACTTTCTCAAAGTCATAGAGGTATTTAAGCAGCCAGCGCTTAGAAGAACCCTTTAGACAGACTTTCTCATATGTATATCCGCATCACTGAGAGACCTTGTTTAAATGCAGATACCGACCCAGCATGTCTGGAAGAAGTTGGAGAGTCTGCATTGCTAATTAGCTTGCAGGTGATGCAGAGGCTGAGCCCTACTAAACGCACTGTGCCTAGGCGCACTCCCGAGGCCGCCAGTAGCTCGGTGTGCTGGCGCGGGAAGCGCTCCTAAATGGCTTGTGAATTATTTAACGATGGGGCATAACAAAGATTAAAAGATCTGCTGTCGACCTTGTTGGTAATCAGCAAGTCCTGATCAGTGTGCCTCTTCTCCATGCAAGTTATCAAATTAAGTTATCTGTAGGAGAATTAGAAGAGTTCCTGGTGCACAAAGTCACCTCATTCCAGAGGACAACCTGATGCCCTGGCGGCCGGCGTTGCAAGGACCACCCAGCTGTTGCAGACTCAGCCAGGATGCCATCCCTTCCCCCATTCTCTTTCCACTGACCTAGAACGCTAAATCCAATATCTTGCTGTCTAAATGGCACATAAGGCTTTAGAGGCTCCAGACTCTCATCTGGAAGAGTAAGGCTGCTTCGAATGAGGTTAAAAGGGAATGTTACTTCTCAACAGTCTATGGAAGTGAGGCATAATGGTGCAGTCATTTATTCCCAGCATGTAGGAAGCAGAGGCAGGTGAAATCTCTGTATCTGTGCCTCTGTACCTCTGTGAGTTTTGGGGCTAGCCTGAGCTACATAGCAAGTTCCAGGACTACATTGAGTTTGTCTCAAACAAACAAAAATGATCTGTGGGGTAGGAAAAGAGACATACACAGATAACAGAATGCTTCCTTAAGTGCAAGAAGCCCTGAGATCAGTCCCTAGAACCATTTAAATCAGGCATGTCATATGCCTATAACCACAACAGTTGGGAGGTAAAAAGCTGGAGGATCAGAAGATCTGAGGCTAGCCTAGGCTACACCAGCCTCTGTCTCAGAAAAGCATTGATACAGAAATTGCCCCCAAGAGTTTAGAGTGCAAATTAAATATAAGGACAGGTTAGCATGTAACAGCTCCCCTAAGACACCCATCCAAAAGTTCGTACTCCTGCCAATGATCCCAGCTTTTGAAAAGAGGTATAACTGACATGTTTTAAAGAAGACAATTTCATAAGTTCTGACAAATATGTACCTTCATGAAACCAAATCAAAAGTCAGGACAATGAACAGTTTCATCCCCAAAAGCATTCTCTATAACCTTGGAAACCTGGTCCACTACTGTCTCTAGGCAACCACTCACTGTAGGTGAATTTCTCCTCTGTGTTCTATTGTTTTCTCTCAACACAATTTCTTTGAGGCTTGTTAATGTTATTGCATATATCTATCCATAAGCCATATCCATATCCCCTTTTTATTGCTGAGCAGTATTTCAGTATATGAATATACCAGCCTATTTACAGTATTCTTATTTGTGGGTGTGTGGATAGCTTCAAGTTTCTGGTTGTTGGCAATCAAACATGGGGATGGGGAGATGGTTCTGTGCATAAAGGGCTTGCTTTGCAAGCATAAGCAGGACCTGAGTTCAGAACTCCAAAAGCCACTCATGGCAATGTACCTGTAACTCCTTCACTTGAGAGTGGAGACAGGTGGATCCTGGGTCTCACTCACTAAACTATCTGAAATAGTGAGCTTCAGATTCAGTGAAACCCTGTCTCAAAAATAAATGTTGCACGTATTTAGGCAAACACCTAACATCGATCTCTGATGGTGCGCGTGCACGTGCGCGTGCTCACACACACACACATACACACCACATAACACATACAAAACAAACACACATATATCACACATAAACACCACACACAACACAACACAAATACACATATACCACACATACACACACAAATGAAAATCAGCCTCATATTATTATGATGTTATCATGTCTATCTGTAAAATATCATTGAGTCTTTTATAAAACTGTTTTTATGAGCTGATCACTGGTAGGGGAGGGATATGATAAAAGTATATTATATATGTATGAAAATATGCAAGAAGAAGTTACCTTTTTGTGTTGAGACAGTGTTTCCCTATGTAGCCAAGGCTGTCCTGGAACTTGCTCTGTAGACCAGACTGCCCTTGAACTCACAGAGATACATCTGCCTCTCCTCTGGAGTGTTGGGATTAAAGGTGCACTCCATACATCCACAGCCTAGCAAGAATAAATTACTTTTAGCCAGGTGGAGGTGGTACATGTCTTTAATCCCAGCACTCAGGAGGCAGAGACAGGTGGATCTCTGTGAGTTCTAGTCCAGCCTAGTCTACAAGAGCTACTTCCAAAGCTACACAGAGAAACCCTGTCTCGGAAAAAAAAAAAAACAAACAAACAAAAGAATAAATTACTTTTTAAAAGATACCTTTGTTGAGTATGATCACTGATACCTGTATTCTCACCACGCAGGAAGCAGAGACTAGAAGACTATGAGTTAAGGATAGCCTGTGCTACATAGGACAATTCTGTCTCCCCACCCCCAAAAAGAAAAGAAAACTGATCATGGTGCTTACATTTCTCTTGGCGTTTTCCGGCACATGTAGTATAGTTAGTTACAGCTGTCTACTGTCCTGCTGCTTCAGATGGAAGCAGTTTCGGTTTGGAGTTCTTTCTCTGGGTCCATTGATTGGCTTTTCTCGTTATTCGTCATTTTATTCTTGAGCTCTTAGATACAATTAAACTACTTGAAAAGTGTAGGCTCCTTTTCGATTTTGCTTTTTATTTTAATTCTTGCTTGTTAATTTATTAGAAATGATGAGAGTCATGATTAACCTAGGATTAATTATTCCCCATTGCTAAAAGAAAGTCCTTCTCCGTATTGTCCCCACTATCCCACAAGTCATGAGTTTCTCAGTCTGGCTGGCGATACAGCCTATTTCTGGCCCTGTGCAGATGTCACATAGTCTTTCCTCTAATTGTCTAGTGGCCATCCCCAGCCCATGCTGAGCAGGGAGACCGCCTAGCGTGGCCCCCTCTGTTCTAAGATTCTGTCACATAAACACTACCTTCCACAACCTCCCAGACATGCCTTCATTCCATGTCTGCCACAGCTCCTGGGTACAACCTTACATCTTTCTCATTTGGGTCCAGTTGTTTTGAGAGTACTGCCTTTCGTGGCTGCAGTCTGCAAGACTGACTTAACAGTTCTATGTGCTTGGTGTTTTGTTTTGTTTGGTTTGGTTCTTTCTCCTTTGCCTTTTGTTTGGGTTGAGGGGGGGAGGTCAGTTAAATAAGAGAATATATGTAGTCTAGTATACCCTACTCTGCATTACATGCCACAGATACCAATATTTATAGTTTAAATCTGTGCAGGTGTGTGTATGCACACGTGGATAAAGCCAGAGGACAGCCTCAGGTGTGGTTCCTCGTGTGCTGTCCACCTTTTCTTATGTTTTGAGATAGGGTCCCCCACTGGCCTGGAACACACTAAGTAGATTTGGCTGGCTAGCTAGCAAGCCCCAGGGAGTTCCCTGACTCACCTCCCTAGTGCTGGGATTGCAAGTGTGCACCACTACTGCTGGCTTTTGTTTTTTGTTTTGTTTTTTGTTTGTTTGTTTGTTTAATCTGAGTTCTGGGGATCAAACAGCTCTGCACGCTTGCAAGGCTAGCTGTCTATGACTTAGCTCTCTCCCTAAGCTCTGTGGTTTAGGTTTGTGAGTTCAGGGATGCAAATACAAAAAACAACAGCAATTTGCCTTGTATATCTAAGTCTTAGTTGTGAAAAGCCCTTCCTCTAAATGTTTAATCGTTGAGAATTTCAAAATATCCCCTTTGTTTACCCTACTTTAGGACTGTGTTAAGGGCTAAGTTGTACTCATTAAAAAATTCATAGGTTGAAGTTCTAACCCCCCAGTACCTAACACTGTGGCTATATCTGAAAACAAAATCTTTAAGAGTTTATTTGGTTACAACATAGTATTAGAATGAGTCCTAATCCAATATGATTGCTTCTTTGTGGATGGGGGTTTCCTGGTCTTTTTATTAGCCCAGGCTGGCCCCAAACTATGTAGACAAGACCTCGATTTCTGATCTCCATGCCTCTTCCCAAGGGCTGAGATTACAGGCATGTGACTGTGATAGCTAAAGGAACTCCATTTTATGCTAGACATCCATCTGGGTACCCATTAGCTTTTTATCTCTGACCCCAGACCCTGGAGGATAAGTAACCCAGTAACCGTGACTCAGTGACCCCAATCATAAATCTACAGCCCTGACCATCTGCTATGTTATGATATGAATAATTGCTTTTTTGGCTTCTGTAACCTGCTCATATAAACATTCAAGGACTATTCTGAAGTTGCCTTGAACACCTAATCTTTGTAGGGCAAAACAGCTCCTGGCTTGCTTGTGTAGATACTCGAGGTCTCATGGTTTCTCACCCTTAAAAATCCTTCCCTCAACCCCCTCCTCAAGGCAATCTCAAGTTTGGCTGAGAGATTGCTGTCCTGCTAGCAGCTTTAATAAATTTAACTAATTATAATCCAGATTGAATCTGAGGTCTTTTCCCCAAAACATGACTTCCCCTTTTATGGGAAATTAGGCCATTAATCTCAACTCAAACCCTAGCCTTACACATCAATCCCCTTGAGTTACTTGGGTGCATGTACACAAACACACAGACACAGTTCTTCACTACCCCAATCTTCAAACAGGGAATCCATTCAGTATCTGATTGTAGAAACAGATCAAACATGTGCTCATAGTCCTAAACATTATATGAGAGTAAATGCTAAATGAATTGTAAGCATGTGGCTACATGAGGCTCTTGCTCTCGGTGAAGGGATGGACCTGCTCCAATGTAGCACAACTGAGAAGGGATGGAAAGCCTAAAATACATGTCATGGATAGACCAACACTTTATTCCCTGACCTAGAAGATAAGAAGTAAAAACAAAACATGTCTTTACTCCATGGTCCATGAAATACAAATGATTGTATCATCTCTAAATGTCATTCTCTAGGTAGATTGGAACCCCCAAAATAGGATTTAGACGCCCAATACACAGAAAATAGTAAAGACCAAGATGGTACTAAGTCGCATAAAGGCACTTGATGCCAAAGGTGATGCCTTGAGTTCAATCCCCGGACCCACATTATGGAAGGACAGAACTGACTCCTGCAAGTTACCCTCTGACTTCCACAAGTGTGTGGTACATGAACATGCACACGCGCACGCACACACACACTAATAAATAAATGTAATTTTAAAAGATGTTATTAAAACTATAAATGTGACAAATGAAAGAAGAGGAAGAAGCTGGGTGTTGGTGGTGCACGCCTTAATCCCAGCACTTGGGAGGAGAGACAGGAGGATCTCTGTGCGCTCAAGGCCAGCCTGGTCTACAGAGTGAGTTCCAGGACATCCGGGGGCTACACAGAGAACCCCTGTCTTGAAAAACAAAAAACAAAACCTATGAATAGAAGCAGAAAACCCAAAAGGTGATTTGAAAGTGAGAGATGAGCGGTGGAGGGTGGGTGGGTGGTTAAGAGCACCTGCTTTTCTGGCAGAGAACCCCAGTTCCTTTCCATCACCCCATCAAATAGCTCACAGCCACTTGTAGCTCCCGCCTGAGGGGGATCACACCTTTTCTGGCCTCCCCAGGTGCTGCACACATGTGATACAGACATGTGATATGCATACATACAAACAAAACACCCTATGTATAAAATTTTTAAAGGGAATTTTTTTATATAAGAATTCTGTTTTTATTACATACATTGAAAGTTTCACTATCAATGTGTCATGTTTGATTGATATTCTTTTTTAATTTATTTTTTCTTTATTTTACATATCGATCCCAGTTCTCCCTCCCTCTTCTCCTTCCTCCCATACACCCCCTCCACCTTCCTATCCCATCCTCCCCCCACTCCACAGGAAGGGTGGTGCCTTCCAAGAGGGGTCAACAAAATCTGTCATTTGGAGTAGGGTCTAGGCCCTCCCTCCTGCCTCTAGGTTAAGGGAGTATCTCTCCATGGGGAATGTGCTCCCAAAGTTCTTTTGTGCACTAGGGATACATCCTGGTTCCACAGTCAGAGGTCCTTTAGACTGCCCAGGCCTTCTAACTGAGACCCATGTTCAGGGGGTCTGAGTCAGTCCCATGCTGGATTCCCAGCCATCAGTCTGGGGCCCATTAGCTCCTCCTTGTTCAGGTCAGCTGTCTCTGTGGGTTTCTGTAGCCTGGCCTTGTCCTCCCTCTCAGCATCTGGATTCCAGTTTGGCTCAGTATTTAGCTGTGGGTGTCTGCTTCTGTTTCCATCAGGTACTAAATGAGGGCTCTATGATGGTGGATAAGTTAGTCATCGATCTCATTATCAGGGAAGGGCATTTAAGGTAGCCTTTCCACTGTTGCTCAGATTGTTAGTTGGAGTCAGTCTTGTAGGTCTCTGAACATTTCTCTAGAGTCAGTTTTCTCTTCAAACCTATAATGGCTCCCTCTTTTATGGTATCTCTCTTGCTCTCTCTCTCTCTCTTTTTCTCTCTCATCTATTCCTCCCCTGACTGTCTTCCTAGTCCTACAAGCTTTCCTCTCCTCCCCTTCTCTTTTCCTAGCTCCCTCTCCACCCACTACCCCCCCCAACTCCCCAATATGCTCAGGAGATCTTGTTCAAAAGGGAAAATTTTAAGACATGACTAAATATATGATACCAAAAAAGAGGTTAATAGTAGCTTTAGAACATGAAGAACTTTTACACAGAAAAATAATAAACACTGCCCTTTAAGGGGTTATAATAAATGAAATTAGTTTCTATGCAAATGGAAGAGAGAGTTGGCTAGCATTTATTTGCTGGATCCTTCAGGTGGGACATGACCGCTGCCATGGAGGGGGCTTAGAGTGTAATGGGAAAGATGGCTGAGCATAAGCTGATGACTAATAACCAATTTAGTGGAACAAATTACCAGAGCCATTTCCGTGTGCTTTTCTACAGTGGGGTGACCATGGATGACAATGATGTGCTGTGTATTTCAAAAAGCTGGGAGAAAACTTTTAATTTCTTTTATTTGCAAAGAAATAATAAACACTTGAGTTGATAGGCATGTTTGCCCTGATTTAAACATAAGGCAACATACACGCATATCTAAATATTTCAAGATAATCAATAAATATTCATTTTGTGAGGTTTTTATGTATCAAATATTTTCCACTATGAGGGTCCATGGAGTTGAGCTCAAGTCATCAGGCTTGGTACCTTATTGATACCTTTACCTACTGAGCCACCATGCCAGCCCTATTTAATGTTTCTTGATAGCCATATAAGATTCCATTGTATACATATACTATACTTTTTATCCCTGCGTCTGTTGGATGGGTGTCTAGGCTGGTTCAGTATTGTGGCTAATATGAAAGGTACAGCAACAAGCATCTCTGTGTTATGCTGACCTAGACCCCCTTCACTTACATACCCATATGTTTGCTCTAGTTCTGGTTTTCTAAGGGAACTCCACACTAATTTCCACAGTGAATGTATCATTTTTCTCCCAGCATCTTATAAGGATGCCTCTTTCCCCATATCCTTGCCAATATTTGTTCTGGGGTGGCTTCCCCATGAATACTACTCTGGAATGGAGTAAAATCCCGGGCCAATTTTAACTTGCATTTCCATGATGGCCAATGATGCTGGACATTTTTAAAAGCAATTTATTGGTCATTTGTGCTTCTTCCTTTGAGAACTGTCTATTCAATTCAGTAAATTATCAATTAAATATTTTGCCTTTTAATATTTTTTGGTGTTTTCTATAGAGTCCCCATATAATTTCCCTACCTGATGCACAGTAGGCCAAGACTTTTTGTCATTATATAGGCTGTCTCTTCATTCTGTAGACTTGGCTCTACAAAACCATTTTTGTTTCATGCAATCCCCTTTGTCGATATTTGAGTTATTTTCTGTGCTACTGAAGTTTTTTTGTTTGTTTGTTTGGTTTTTTGGTTTTTGTTTTTTGTTTTTTTTTTTTTTTCAAAAAAGTCTTGACTATACTCCTGACTTAGTTACTTTTATGTTGCTGTGAAGAGACACCATGACCAAGGCAACTTACAGAAGAAAGAGTTTAATGGTGATTACAGTTTCAGAGGTGAGTTCATCCCATCATTGAAGGATGTTAAGCAGAGCAGCAGGGAAGGCAGACATGTGCTGAAGCAGCTTACATGTGATCTGCCAACACAAGGCAAAGAGAGAGAAACTGGGAATGGGGGTGGGCTTTGAGGCCTCCTCCAACATAGCAACACTTCCTAATCCATCCCAAACAGTTCTCCCCACTGGGGACCAAGTGTTCAAATATATAAGCCTATGGGAGATGTTCCTCACACTATAACAATTCCCTTTCCCAAATTTACATTTTCCAAAATGAGCTTTTTATATATGTTTTCCTCTAGCCATTAAAAGTTTTGGGCCAGCTGGGCGGTGGTGGCACATGCCTTTAGTCCCAGCACTGGGAAGGCAGAGGCAAGCAGATCTCTGTGAGTTCGAGACCAGCCTGGTCTGCAAGAGCTAGTTCCAAGATAGCCTCCAAAGCCACAGAGAAACCCTGTCCCACAAAAAAAAGAGTTTTGGGCTTTATATTTCTGCATTTGATCCATTGATTTGGGGACAGGGTGAGTGACATAGAACTAATTGTCAAAGAAGAAAAAGAATGAATTAATGAGGTGTTGAAATACACAGACCAGTTACACATATTCAACAAAATTGCTACTCCTCAGGGAGCTGAGGCGTTGGCTTTGGAAATGAAAGCATTCACTATGCATGTATCAGGGCCAGAGTTTGCATCCCCAGCATCCACATCATGGTGGATAAGGATGATAGCTGGCTGTAACCTTGGCATTCTCAAAGCAGAGACAGGAGGCTAACTAAGCAAGCCAAATTGGTTAGCTCTGGGTTCAAAAGTCCCTATTTTGGACTGAGGAAGTAGTGACACCTTTAATCCCAGCACTGGGGAGGCAAGGGCAGGTGAATCTCTTTAAATTTAAGTCTGGCCTGGTCTACAGATTAAATTCCAGGACAGCTGGGGCTACACGGAGAAACTCTTGAAAAAACCAAAACAGAGTTCCAAGGCCAACCTGGTCTACAGAGCAAGTTCCAGGACAGCCAGGGCTGTTGCACAGAGAAACCTTGTCTCAAACAACAACAAGAAGAAGTCCCTATTTCAATATATAAAATAGAAAAAGACAGAGATACATAATGTATGTCAGCTTCTGGCTTCCACACACATGTACACATGCACATATGCAAACATACATACATACAATACACAGACTCACAGAAAGAAAAAAAAACATATTCAAGAAGGCATTACTTCATGTGTCTAATAAACTGTGTGAAAGTCAAGAGTCTTCCTTTCTTTCTTCTTTCTTTGCACTTCATATCTTCAACTATAATCACAAATTGTAAACTAGTCGGGGTATCACATGCTTATAATCCCAACCCTCTAGAAGCTTCTGTAGAAGGATCACTTTCTCAAGACCAGCCTTGGTTATATAGTGAGACCCTGTCTCAAAGAGAAAAGAGAGAGTGAGAGGGAGAGAGTGAGAGTGAGAGGAGTGAGAGAGAGAGAGAGGGAGGACAAATAAAGGGGGAAGAAGGAAAGAGAAGAGAGATCTGGGCCTGTAGCACAAGTCAGTAATCCCAGCTGCCTCAGAGACTGAAGTAGAAGTGAAAGTTCAATGCCTGCCTATACTACAGTGAGTTCAAGGACAGCCTAAGCAATTTAGTGAGACCAGGTCTTAAGTAAAAAAAAAAAAAAAAAACGAGAAGAGGGTCATGCATGTAGCTCAGTGATAAAATGCTTAAGTTTCTACATTCAAACTGCAACACAGCCAAGAGCAGAGAAAAGAAAAAGATAAACTACATGTAGCATCCACAAAAGGAACAGCCTAAACTGCATCTGTAGCTCAGTGACAGAGCATTTGCATATCATGATGACACTCTAGTATCCTCAACATCCACTCCACCCAAAAAACAGTCCAGAGATAACTTTCCTTGTTCCATATTACACAGACTGGCCTCAGACTTACTATGTAGCCTAAGAGGAATTTGAATTCCTAACTAGAAACAAGGACCACCACACCCAGCTTAGAGACAATGCCTGTTTGATGAGTTCTCCTTCTTGCCTGTTGAAAGTTAAAGAATTTTGTACTGTGAATAAAAATAAATAATATCAAATGTCTATATTTCAATGAATTTGAGCCATGCAATACAGATATATATTAAAATAATTGGATACAAAATTTGGGACATGTTCAAATACTTCTAAAAGTGCAATGAATAGAATAATCTACTTACTTCCAAAAATTATGATGCTGCGTTACATTAAATCTAAGTTTCTGTCCATTATGTAACTCACCAATATATTCTTGTCCACTAAGAAAGAACCTCATCCATTAAACTGAGACAAAATGCTTTTAAACACTTGTTATTTTACACCTACTGATTTTTTTCTGATTTATTTAGACATAAATTTCTATCATCTATCATTCTGTGCTTTTATTAAGAGAAAGAAGTATGTGAACTACATCAGATTAATTTGTCTTACTACATCTTCACACCCACATAGTAACTCCTTATGAATTGCTTTCAACTCTGTGGCTTAGACGGCCAAGCTTTTCTACTAATTTTATACATTATGTTCTCAGAGCAAAAGAATACTCCACTGTGATGTATGAGAGGATTTCTGAGTATACCAGAAAATGAAACTATATGGTCCACTGTTAGGACTTCAAATTTACCCCCAAGTGTTCCTGGAATTCTATGCTAGCTGAAATTCTGGAGAAGTGTGTTTCTTCAGTTATACCAAAGGAATAATAATGCAGGACTCTCTTGAGCAAGAAATGACAATCGTGTCTACCTCTAGTGACAGCTAATGTAAGCATTCATGCTCTATTACAAGAGAGTTGGCATATGATGCCCTAGATACATTCTAACTTCAGGATGTTAAACATGAATTAGGACACTGATAAACAGTAGCAAGCTTCACTCTGATTTTGCCAGGTATTAAGATGGTGATATGCCCAGCACTTGGAAAGCAGAGGTGGACCTGTGTTCCTTTGAGGCTGGTTTGGACTACGTAGTGAATTCTAGAACAGGCAAAACCAGAGAAATGCTGTCATGAAAAAAGAAAAAGGGGGGGCTAGAAAGATGGCTCAGAGACTAAGAGCACTATCTCTCTTCCAGAGGTCCTGAGTTCAACTCCCAGCAACCACATGGTGGCTCACAACCATCTGTAATGAGACCTGGTACCTTCTTCTGGCCTTCAGGCATACATGCTGACAGAACACTGTATACATAATAAAAAAAAAATAAATCTTAAAAAAAAGAAAGAAAGAAAGAAAAGAAAAAAGATATCAACATGGTGTGTTGTCAGGACCCACTTTATCTTGGCTCAAGGTCAGAGAGTTCAAAACTGTCTTAGTAAGTCATAAAACTTAAAGGTCTAAGGCAAGGCTACAATAGGATATTTGATCTTGGCCTTGGGTATCTTATCCAAATAACAACAGATTTGATATAAGGTGTGGTTACTTTTGACTCTTAAGGCCAGATATCAAGAAACTGAATCCAAGATGTGTTTATCCAATCCCTCGGAGAATAGAGAAAGAAAGTCTGTTTGATACCATGTTCCCCTTTTTGGTTAAGTTATTTAAGAATGGTGAAAAATAAACTCATGCATTCAGTGTTCACTGAATTTGCCCTCCTGATGATATCCCTGTCTTTCTCTTAATGTCTTTAGCTGGCCATTCTCAATCTACACTCTCCTCTCAGGTACTAACAGTGGGCAAGTTGGCTGGATTCTGACTGTAGCTCCACAAAGACAGCTTCCCCACAGTGTGTGGGTGTGTTTGTTGGGGTGTGTTTGGGTGGCTGTAGGTGTGCACACCAGAACTTTCCCTACTAAGGTCTATGATACACAGACTCTGTCTTCTACCTTCACTGTCATGGAAAGATTTACCTTTGGGGGAACTAGGGCTATAATAGTGTCAAATCAGTTATGAGAGGATACAAGGGGGAAAACGGAGGCCAATAGAAACAGGAAGGCTTCCAAAAAAGTTTAGCCAGGCTGTGGTGGCTCACACCTTTAATCCCAGCAGTCAGGAGGCAGAGGCAGGTGGATCTCTGTGAGTTTGAGGCCAGCCTGATCTACAGATCGAGTTCCAGGACAGTCAGAGATACACAGAGTTAAGAAAGCTGCAAAGATGACTTATACAGTTAAGAGCATTTGAGTCTCTTGTAGAAGACCCAGGTTCAATTGGCAACTCAAAACCATCTGTACCTCCAGCTTAAGAGGATCCAGTGCCCTTCACAGCCTCCACAGGTATACACCTATAGACAGACAAAACACTCATATATATATATAAAATGAAAATAAATAAATCTGGAAACAGAAGATATAGCCCTGGTCTACAGAATAAATTTCAGAACAGGCTCAGGACTATGTTAAGGACTATATTGCAGCTCACGGTCTTTAGGAAAGTGATGGATTGGTGGGGGGAGGCTGGCTTTTACATTACCAGTGGATTAATTCTGTGGTGATTTAATGAGAATGGCCCACAGTAGCTTATATGTTTGAATGCTTGAACCCCAGTTGGTGGAATTGTTTGGGAAGGATTGGGCAATATGGCCCTGAGGTGGTTGGGCTTTGAGGATTGAAATTTCCACACCATTCCCAGCTAGCTTTGCCTAATGGTCAAGTTATAAGGTCCTGGCTACTGCTCCAGTACCATGCCAGCCTGCCTGTTGCCATGTTCTCCATGACAGACATAGACTCTAAAACGGTAAGCTCCAAATAAACTCTTTCTTCTATAAGTTGCCTTGGGCATGGTGTCTTTGTGGGACTCATAAGGTGATGGCACTCTGGGCACATGGTAGAAACCAGGAAGAAAGCCAGTGGTGATATGTCTCTGAAAAGAGCATCTTGGCCGTGGTCCCTGTTTGCCAGGGATGTGAGCAGCTCTGCTCCATCTGCCCTTTACCATGCTCTCCTAACACAGGCCCTGAGACAGACAGCCAAGCGATCACGATGAAGCCACAGTGTGCTTCCTTCTTTTAGTCGTGTTGTCTGCTTGTTTGGGTTTTCAAGACAGGGTTTCTTTGTATAGCCTTGACTGTCAGAGAACTAGCTCTGTAGACCAGACTGACCTCAAACTGAGATCTGCCTGCCTCCTGGACCCAGAGTGCTGGGATTAAAGGTGTGTGACCCCCCACCACCCTCCAGCCTTTTAGTTATTTTTTAAATTTTTATTTATATGTAGTGTGGTGTCTGTGTGTGTGTGTGTGTGTGTGTGTGTGTGTGTGTGTGTGTATGCACACAAGTATGGGGTGCTCTGGGAGGCCAGAAGAGAACATCAGATGGTGATTGTCCAACATGAGTCCTGGAAGCAAAACTCCCAGTCCTTTGAGAGAGTGGCAAGCACTCTTAGCCTTTGAGCCATCCCTTCCGCCCCCTCCTCCTTCTTTTGATGGCTTCCATCAGATAACTGCCACATTGATCAAAAGTCCATCAGTGGTTCTGGAGACTGCGAAGTCAACAGCGAGAGGTTGAGAGCTGAGGGTTTTTTCTTTTTCTTCCTTTTTTTTTTTTTTTGTGGTTTTTTGAGACAGGGTTTGTCTGTATTGTTACTGGAACTAGCTCTGTAGACCAGGCTGGCCTTGAACTCACAGAAATCTACCTGTCTCTGCCTTCCGAGTGCTGGGATCAAAGGTGTGTAGCACCAACAAGCTGAGTCTTGCCTGCTTAACCTTTCTGACTGCTCTAACTTCAAAATGTGCTAGCAGAGTAATTGTCTACCAAGCATGATGGTTTCTGCCTCCATAAAATCTTGGATTTCTAGGCTGTGGATGTAGCAAAGTGGTGGGTATATTTCCTAGCATGTAGAATACACTGACTTAGTCTGCAACACTTTCAAAAGATCTATATGAGCCGGGTGTTGGTGGTGTACACCTTTGATCCCTGCACTCGGGAGGCAGAGGCAGGTGGATCTCTGTGAGTTTGAGGCCAGCCTAGTCTACAGAGCTAGTACCAGTACAGGTTCCAACTACCGAGAAACCCTGTCTCTGGAGGAGGGCGGGGGACAACTATATGTTTTAAGATTTATTTTTAATCATGTGTGTGTGTCTGCACGTGGCTATGTGCTCATGAAGGCAGATGCCCCTCAGATGTCAGAGGAATCAGATCCCTTTGCAGCTGGAGTTACAGATGGTTGAGAGCCAACTGAAATGGATGCTGGGAATCAAACTCCAGTCCTCTGGAGAGCAGCAAGTGCACTTACCATCTTTGCAACCTCTAGATTTGATCACAAGAAAAGAGAGAGAAGTGAACACACACTAGGAAGGAGGCAGGAATTTCATTTTATTTGCCCAGTAACTCATTTCAAAGTGTGCATAATGAGAAGAATTTCTATTTTGCTCTTTGGCTGTGAGACACTTCACTAACATTAATAACATCCTCTCCTGGGATCCAGTTGGGAAAATCCTCACTTTTTCTGCCTGCTTTTTCATGCTAACCTCTCTGCCCTCCCCAATGCTGGAGAGTTTGGCATTGAATAAACCTGAAAGAGGATGCATGGCTCCTGTCCCTAAATTTACAGTCTTGAGTCCTGGGGCTTTAAATTCAATTCTCGTATTAGAGAGATTAAGCAGCTTCTGCAGCTGCATCCATAGTTTCAAGACGTCCTGCAAACCCTGTTCGAATTCTGGGTGTTTTAACTACAGAACTTTCAGCAGCATGATCCCCTAATTCATTTCTAAATGGGATTTTTTTTTTCCCTAAGTCCTCCTCATTTTTTGTATTGAGACAGCAGCAAGGGGATCTCTTCCACTTTCCCCCTCCTCCCTTTACTCTATTTATAGCTCCAAATGTTGCCAGGTGTCAGGCCCAAAATTAAAGAGGGACTATTAGAGTCTCTCCAAGCTGTTACTGTTACTCTGGATGCATCTGATATTTTACATTATCGAGTAGCTGTGAAGCCACATTTATTTAAATACTCCGGCCATTTTAAAGATGCCGAATGAGTTACTGCCTTCATGCCCCCACACAAAGCCTCTCTCTGTACTGTGTACATAACAGCTGCCTAAAGCATTGGGCCTGAGGGAATTGTGATTCTAACCGAAACTGTTCAACAAAGTTGTATGTGCTAGCTGAAGTACATTCAGCCTCACATTGTAATGACACAGACAGCTATGCTTTACACCAGAGGAACGGATCAAGTGCTTAAAGTAGTAATTCCCATGCTTTTAAAAAGCAGATGTGCACACTCCTGCACCGGATGAAGTCATTCACGTAGAAAATAGGAAGGATGTTCACTAAGAGATACTTGGCATGTCTATGCCCTCTATTGCCCTCCCATAATTAGCTTTATCACAAAAGAAACTTGCAAACTCATAGCTTTCTGAGCTTCATAACCGTGAAAGAGGACAAGAGTCAGAGATCTGATGCTCTCTTTGTCCTCTGTGAGTGTACAAACACACAAACACACACACACACACACACACACACACACCACACACACAATTTAAAAAATAAAAATAAATCTTTCTTTAATGCCAATCCCTCTAGTGTGCAAATGGCTGGCTCTCCCTCACCCCCCCCTTCCTTTCTGGATGAACCCAGGACCTAGCCCATGGGAGAAACACATTCAGCCACTGAGCTATGCCTCCAACCCTCTCAAAAATGACATTTTAATTGTTAAGCACTAGCTAGCCTGAGCTTTGCTCTGTTTTCTTTCCAGTAGTAATGACTGTGACGATGTATGCATTTAAGTTCAGAGAAAAATGTACAAAGCTTGTTTAAAAGTTAAGATGATGCAATTTTTGAGGCATCATTCTCTTTAATAAAGAACAAAGGAACATGGTGACCTTTAATCTCAGCACTAGGGAGGTAGAGGCAAGTGGATTTTCATAAGTTCTAGGCTAGCCAGATTTACACAGCAAGCCCCAGGATGGCCAGAGCTAAGTAGAGACCCTCTCTCAAAGGAGAAGATGAAGAAAAAGGAAGAAAACTAAGTAGCTGTTTTTCAGACCGAAGTTTTATACTTGAATTTTCTCATCTCCTACAACCACATTTAGTACTTACACAATGTAGATGTCGGAGACTTTTCAAGAGCTTAGATAATAAAGGCTTATCTTACTGATCTTTAGTCATTTTAAAGATTGATTTGTTTGAAATAAGAGGTTTTGTACTAATACCAGGAAAAAGCCACCAACTTTAGTCAAGAGCTAAAGGAAAAAAAGACTATCTAGAAAGTATCATTGCAAATAATACTTTACTCAACAAGGTATACCAAAGAAATTTCTTAACTGGCAATGGAACAGGTGACTGTGAAATAAATAAGAAGCAATCAAATAATAAGACCAAAAGTACTTTTGATGCTAGCTGTACCGGACAGCTAGCTTGTGTTAATGCAAAAGTTCAGAGCAAGGAAGACAAAACCTGGGAAACAGAGGAGAAACTAGGTGGCCTTGATTTTAGACTGGGCGCATGGGGAGGAGCCAGCATCCTATGCTGTTGGTGAAGGGTACATATGTGGCTTTCCCTGGGTATCCCACAAGGGAAATACAAAGTTAAGCTATCTGCCTGTTGCTAGCTTCTATCCATTTTGAATTATATATTAGAAACATTGTTGTTTGGTTTTCTGGACTATCAGTAGAAGCAGAAGTCTGGTTTGCAGCTAAGTGTAACTTTTATAAGAGAAAAACTTCTTTTCTGTGGTCCTAGCTGAAGTACCTAGAGACTGCAAACTAAATTGACGAAAGTCAGATTAATGGGAGTGGG
>NW_026125199.1:0-131746 GCF_943737965.1 Phodopus roborovskii | reverse complement strand
ACAACACCCATGGTGCTGCCAAGACCATAAACCAGAATGTATTATAAACTATTCTGGTTTTCATTTGTTTATCAAATGATTTATATTCCATGACCTTTTCAGGAGACTTCTGAGAAGTACTACACATAGAATTATAGTATTATTAAGAAGGGGTTTAATTTCTGGACTAGACAAATGAAGAACCACATAGGTGGACATATGGGGAGGTCTGAACCACAACTGGAGCTTGTCAAGGCACATGGGAATATTCTCAATTCTCAATGAACTTTGAAATCTAGAGTTTTTATATAGGTGTGATTTACTGGAGTGCCTGTAAAGGAAATGAAGTGAATTTTGGAACCCCCTACCTCCATATGTGCTGTGTCTCTGCACTAAAATCATGTGGTTGATCCTTCTGTGGGGGACCAGTCCATGCACAGATCACCTCACTTTGTACTCATGTGTGACTCAAGGAGTCACTACAAATGACAGACACTGATTTACAGAAACTCCAAGGTTTTGTGACTTCAGATGCCAGGAGAAGGAATACAGAAGTTATTATTCATTCTCATTTGCAGAAAGTTATGTTTCAGATTAAGAGTCTTGATTATTAGAAACCACATACGCGAGATGAAAAGAACTAGTCTTAGAAACCACTTGGTCAAAACCTTTGACTTGATAGGTAAAGAAATGAAACAGAGAAGTAGAAGGGAGTCGGACCCCAGGTCAGTGAGCAGCAAATCATGGAGGCACAACTCAGTCTCACATTCCCTATCTCGGGACCTGAGATCTCTGACTAGGATGCAAACATGTCTTTCCAGAAGGCACCGTCTACTTTGGGCAACAATTGCCTATTGCGGAACTATTGTCCTTTATCTCCATTCAAGAAGGTTCACCTGATCTTCCAATTGAAGGTAACTCAAGCCCTACAGACTCACCCTTAGCATTTTGTCTTTCACTATCCTCTGATGTTTTCTCCAGCTTGCTAAATGGGCACACAAGCCATGATGACCCTCAGTGCAGAGCTCAGTCATTCTCAAGGCATCCCTTTGCTTGCCTGGCCTGTTCTGCCCCTTCAAACACCTCTAGTCTGAATCTTAATATCCCCCTCACTCTGATGCTTCTCTTCAGCCTTTCTTCCCTTCATACCTTGTGTTCTATGACCTGGTCCAGCTATCCTCTGTGCTCTGCCTTTGCCTGCCTTCTCCATCATCATTTATCCTGTGATATAGTTCCATGCACTTTGTCATATGGAGGCCAGGTGGCTTGCAGGCAGGAACAGAATTGGACAAGTGAGTATGCTCAGGTGAGTGCTATAGCTGACTACATATTGAAAACAAGAACATGGGAACTCATTTTTTCTGGGCCCAGCACCAGATCTTTGTTATATGTCTTTACAGCAATTAGTCATTCATTCTAATTTAGAGCAGGATTTTAAAAATCTCCCATCCAGTGATTTCTGGCAGCTCCATGACCTGGTTCTTCATGGTGGGGATGCTTTTATCTCTTTGTGAGTTTATTGCCTAAATGTCTGGCAAATAGTAGGTGATTAAGGTTCTGTGTACTGAAGGGATGCAGGAATGTTATTCTTATGTACTGGAAAGAAGAATCTGCAGAGAATAAGGATTGGGATCCTTTCACTTATGGATGGAGACCGTGTATGTGGTTAAGAGGTAGTAAATCACATTGTAAACACAGCCTGTCTGGCTGGCGTTCCCATGACTCTCCTGTCCCCATGGACTTCCCTGCTGTGGTACCACTGATTTTTATTGTCACTGAGAGTTTTCTTCTATAGGTACTGGACTTCCTGTGTCTTTTATTTGCAGTGCTTGGTGACCCAGATGGTTCCTGTAAGACCACTTCTTCATTTCTTCTTCCAATTGCAACTTTCCAGGTAAAGGGCATTCTGCTTCTCCCACCTGAGCCCATTCAGTCTCAGTTGCTTTGGTTCTTTCAATATGGGCCCTGGGCAATGTCCCTGGGCCTCTTTCCCCCGGTTCTGTTGGCAGCAGTCATCTGAGCACATACGCCTGTCCATGGCAGAGCTCTTCAGTCAACCACGCCCATCTTTGTTTAAAAGTATGTTCAGAATAGTGGGATACTTCTAGATGCTATTTAAGGGTATCATAAGACCTCTTCCTTGTCCCTGGAAGATATGTTTCTGGCTCTAAAAATATGGTTTCTTCGTACTGAGAGGAGCAAAGCATATGGGACAAATTTTATTTTATTTCTCTAGTAAGAGATAAAAAGGCTTTAGTATCTAAAGTTGTTGCCAGGATGAGTTCATGGGGGGGGGAAGTACTTGTTTTTGCACTCTACAAGCTTGTGCACCCCCTCGTGGCAAAAAAGAGTGGAAGAGAACCATTTGTTCAACTAATTCAGGGAACAATTGCCCTCCCCTGCCCTGCCGCTCTGGAAGGTCATAGCTCAGGCTGGAATGTCTAAAGCTCTGCATGTCTGCTCATTTCACACGCCCAGAGAAGCTACAGAAGGCATCCAGGGTGACAGAGATGCTTTCCAAACAGTGAGGTGTTTGACCTTTCTCTGTGGGCCCTGTGCCGTGGTGTTGATCCGGCACCTCCTGGTATGCGAGGTGAATCCAACTCACTTTGTGATTTGGAGACGAATCTGGGCCCTTTTATCTTTTGAACCAAGCCCAAATGCTAGGCTTATCTTCCCCTGTCCCACTCTGTGCACACATCACACTCCTGACTCCTCTGCCTGCTCCTACCCACGGAGTCCTGACCCTTGGGTGCTTCTACTTATCTGTGCACTTCTTTCATACTTGAAATCTTTCCTCTAGGGCAGTGGTTTTCAAAAATTTTTTGTAGCTAGAACGTGAGGGTATAACTTTTATTAAGGATGAAAATGCCCAAAGGTTCCACCTCGAGATTCCTGAGATCAGGAACTCTGAGGTGGGCTTAGCACCCTGTACTTGAGAAAGCACTCAAGATAATCTGAAGGGATTGTTCATAATGATAGCCATTGACTGAGGGGTGAATACCAGAGTCCTTCATGTTTCCCTCGTAAGTACCCTTCCAAAGGCCATAGTGAGTCTTGAGGAAAATGGGGGGGGGGGGGATGTGTGCCAATTCTCTGGAGTCCCTAGACTGTGCATCAAGCCATAGCACTGACCCTGCTTTCTTTCATCATATAGAAACATACACCTAAAAGCCTCATTCAGTGTATGGGAACAGAGTAGGTGTCATAGTCTCTCTTCTATTGGTGTGATAAAATACCATGACCTAGAGCAAACTGGGGAGGAAAGGGTTTATATCAGAACCCACTGTAGAGGGGAAGTCAGGAAGGAATTCCAGGCAGGGAACCTGGAGGCAGGAACTGAAGCAGAGGCCATGGAGGAGTGCTGCTTACTAGTTTGCTCTCTATGGCTTGCTCAGCCCACTTTTTATTACTACTCAGGACCACCTGCCAATGAATGGCACTGCTCCTGGTGGACTGGACTCCCTTCTTGATTAACTAACAGTCAAAAACTGTCCCCACAGACTTGCCTACACACCAGTATGATGAAGGCACTTACTCAGTTGAGCCCCTCTTCCCATTTAACTCTAACCTGTATCAGGTTGACAAATGTCAACTCAGTATTCAGGGGGCCTGGAGTCAGTCCCATGCTGGCTTCCCAGCTATCAGGCTAGGGCACCATCCAGCTCCCTCCCTTGTTCATGTCAGCTGTCTCTATGTGTTTCTGCAAGCTGGTCTTGTCCTCTCCCTCTGTATCTGGATTCTAGTTCGACTCAGTGTTTAGGTATGGGTGTTTGCTTCTGTTTCCAACAGGTACTAGATGAGGGCTCCAGAGGGGGCAGAGAGGGAGGGAGGGAGGGAGGAAGGGAGGAGAGGGAACTGGGATCGACATGTAAAAAAAAACAAACAAACAACCCGCCTGACAAAACAAAACAAACAAACAAAAAAACCACCAACCATCAACCAGAACAATGGGCATCAGGGAGATGAGCCCCTGAAGGTTTGGCATACTTATAGTACAGAATAAGGGAGATTTAAGAGGCTACCAAAATGGCAAGGATGTATCACAGTTGGGGCATTATGACAGGAATGAACCCAAGTCATTCAACAACAACCATCACATGTGGGTACACCGTTAGAAGGCGGAGAAAGGCAGAGCCTCAGATGTGGAGAGACCACAGTGGAACAAGAAATATGCAACAGGAACAGTGGCCTGTTTCAAGGAGCAGATAAGGATAGCAGCTAATAGAAAGATTGCTGAAGCCAGCTGAACTTCATTTACTGTAACACATTTACTGTGTGAATTTGAGTTAATTGCCTTTACCATTTCTGTCTCTATCTCCATTTTTCTTGTCTTTAAAATGGGAATGTAATCTCATCTCACAGAGATTAAACACAACACAGACACACACACACAGACACACACACACACACACACACACACACACACACACAATAGCAAAAGTATTTGGAGTAGTTAACCCTAGCCTATTAAGTATGTATCCCTATTAAATAGTAATCATTTGTTATTATTTTGCCATTTGGAATCTTTATAATATTCTGTATAGTTGGAATGCTAAGAATTGGGTGCTAGCCTGTGTATCATGGTTCTTATAATATTTTGTTCATAGTGGAGCATGTTTGAGAAGGCATCTAGACAGAAAGTTCAGCTTGCCACAAGGGAACTGTTTTGTATTGGGCAGGAGTATAGTATGGAGGCTGTTATTTGGAAATGACTCCAGCATTTCCTCTGCTGATAAATGGGCTTTTATTCCAGGGGGCCCAAGACCTATAGGCTAATACTGCTAACTCAGAGCTTCTGGTCAGGGATTTCACAGCAGAGGAAGCTTCAACATTCCAGAAGTCGACTTTCACATCACCCTGTAGACTTTGGCCCAGAATCTTGATATGAAAAATAAAATGAATGAGATCATAACACATCTTTTAGAGCTCATACATTCTTTGGTGATAAATAAATAACTTTTCAGTGTCCAGTTTTAGAGTTTCTTATTCTTTAAGTCCTTTATCTCTTTGTCTTAAGAAGAAAACAGTCATGTGTAGTCAAATGATTAGAAGACAATATTCATAATGAAACGTTTGAAAGTATAGCTCAAAGTGAAGGGAATTCTTTTCCTTAACAACCTGGGGCACAGTGATCAGAGAGTGTTACACTGTGGAGATAGAATTTGCTAGGGCCAACCTCCACCATCTCTCAGGGGCTGAACTATATGCAAAGGGCGACAAAGGGCAAGGTAGCTCAATCCCAAAGCCCACCAGTTTTATTAATACTGGGCTCAGGTTCAACTACAGAACTGAGCTTAGCCAGCTCTCACTGTGGAGGTCAAGAAATGGGTTTTGGTGAAGGCTATAGATTGCTAAGTGAATGAATGAGGCCCACTTGAGATGAAACCTATAGTGTGCTGGGCTCATGGACTTTTCACACTATGAAACATCAAGCATTCTTTGTGGTATGAATTTAGGTCTCAAAAGTGCCTGACATTGTGGTGTGAGCAAATCGAGGCTATGAATGGAGGAGTTCTAGGAGATATACTTGTGAGCACTCCAAATATTACCTTGGTTTTCTCACACCCTTGTAATAAAACACTGCAGAGTAAGTGGCTTAAACAGTAGACATGGATTGTCTTGGAGCTTTAAAGGCTGAAGTCATGGTATTTGTCAGGCTTGGGCAGGGTTGGTTCCTCTGGCTGAAGGCTATTAAGGAAGATTGGTTCATTCATCATCTCTGATTTCAGATGGTTTAGGGTCACCTGTGTTGTTTTCTAGCCCTATGACTGCCTTCATAGAGACTTCTTCATGTGTGCATTTGGATATTTGCATCCTATATAGCCTTTTTCTATAAAGTTGAACATACTGAATTTGGCCATGCCCCACCCTGCCATGATGACCTCATTTAAATCACAATGCGTTTGTGCAGGTACCATTGCATTTTTTGACTAATTGCTGATTAGGGGGTTAACATAAGGGTGTTTGTTTTTAACTTGAATATAAGTGCACTTTAGTGGAGTCCCATACACTGTGACCTGGGTACAGCTAGAGTGCACTGCAGACCATATAACAAGAAGCCTGAAGGTGTGGCCTGGTTTACCTCTAATTCACAATGTGACAAAGGACACAGATTTCACAGTCCGTGTTCAATTATATTAAAAGGTGTCTCAGACAATGTCGATTACTTTCAACTCTAATGTTTGAGGATCTTATCTTTCCCCCAGAAGCTCTTCTGTGCTACCTTGGAAGTCCACTTTTTGGTTAATATCTCATATTATCATGAGTACTCTTTACCTTGTGATGATGTGAAGGAGTTGAACTAAGGAGATGCCAGGGGATGATGTATTACTGGGCACAATGGAGGAGAGAGGGCTGATTTACGCCTTCATTGAATCACGAATACTTCTGGGTCTCTCTGGTATTTGGATTTAATGGGTTCCCAGAAGGGTAGTCACATATCTCTTCATCTTCCACACAATGGGAGGTTTGTTAAAGGTACAGGCATTCTGATATCACATTCCCTAGGTTCTGTCAACATGAATGAGCATGAAGATCATGGTGACTATGGGATCTCCTTGGTCTCAAAATCATCTAAGTTTACATAATACATTATGTATTAAACACCATTAACATGAGTGTTCCTGCTTTTATCATTCATGCAATTATATGGATAGGCTTCGCTTACTGGTTTCTCTTGTAACTGCCCAAAGTGCCAAGAGTAAGTGATGGAAGAATGCCTGAAATAGGACAGTGTATCATCCGCCTGAGGCTCCAGATACACCCTGGAGGAGGTATGAAAACAATTTAGAAGCTATGGTTGGGGAAATGTGCAGCCAGGATGTCTCCTGGACTTAGTAATGAGCTCCTGTAATGACACAGTTATTGAATTTATGGAGTCGCTGTAGCTATGTTGTCCTACAGAAGACTTTGCACAAGTTTGAACCCCTAAACATATCATTACAGATGGGGGAGGAGCTCCTCCCTGAGCAATTATTGACCATTAATGGCTGTTGAGGGAGGAGGAGGTGTCATTTTCTTCAGCGGTGTAGCCACTGACAAGTTGTTGTTGATACAATAAGAAACCTCCTATTTGTGTAGATTAAGATATAATTAAACTCAATGGCCCACATGCGAAATGAAGACAAGGGCACAGATGGTGGTATGTTGAGAAAAAGTGGAAAGGGGGATAAAAAAGGGGTCTAGATGGAAGTACAAACAATTGAAATTTGTGTGGATGTATAAAATTGCAAAACAATAAAAAATATCAGGCAGAGGTGGCTCATCTTTAATCCCACTACTTGGGAGGCATGGCGAGTGGATTTCTATGAATTGAACACCAGCCTGGTCTACATAGTGAGTTCGAGGACAACCTGGGCTACTGTCCCAAAACCAAAATGAACAAAAAGTAAACCATGAACCAATCACCCCTAACAAACAATAGAAACATTTGTTTCTTAAATATTCTCACTTTAAGTCACTTAAATAGCCTCACTAAGAGCTGGAGGTAGGGTATAGTTCTGTAGTCCCCATGAGAGGCAAGATCAGGACCACAGACTCTGAGAGTTCAAATTGAGCTACATAACAAGATCACTTCATAGTAGACTTTTAAGATTTCCAAAGAAAGAGTTAAAGGTACAGAGTAACAACTTTACCATAAGAGTAAGTGCCTCAATATCAGCACCATGCCCATTGGTGTGACTGATGTGACAGCCACTGTGTGTGGCTTAGATTCTCCGACTGCTCATTGCTGTAGGAGGGAGGCCAATCCCTGGGCTTTAACTTCTCCACTGATCTGTTCCTACCATCTACTGAATCCCCAGGCTGTCTGTAGGCTAATGACAACTAGTGTATCTCTCCTTTCTTTTCTGCTCCCAATGACAAATGCGCAAGCCCTCTCTATATCTTGAGGACAAAACGACCGGTCACACTGGTGGACAGATGGTGACAGAATAAGAAAAAAAAAAAAAAGGTGTGACTTTTTTAGACAGGACAACATTTTACAAAGACCCTGCTCTGCCCTTCCTCTGATCTTGCTGTGACAGTAACTACAATTTCCATCGAGTTCTGTCCTCTGCATTTATTCCTAACACAGACATCACTTGGCTCTCCCCTTCCATGAGACCTTACCCTTTCCTCTGGGAAAAAGCACATCTCCATGAAAGTCTTGTCCTTTAGCTGGCAGAATAAGAAGTTATGTATTTCCCCTCCCTGCTTTGAATGAGGGAGTTGTATCATTGAGGATTTCTAGGCTGCAGAATATCCTTCTGATAGAATTTTTATTCCACGGTCTCTAATATTTTTTATTACCATATCATTAAACTTTTTGGAAGTTAAAATTAATTCAGGTATCACAGATTCTACTTCTCCCATCCCCATTTTACAATGGAAGAAAATGTATGCCAGATATTGATTAGTAATTGTTGTTTTAAATGAGAGAATGAAGGACTTGTACCAGGACTCCAGATTCAAGGGTTCATCCCTAACATACTGTTCAAATCATTTGTTTGCTCTTTTGATATAATGTCAAAATAATGACATAATAGAAGCTCACCTATAAATAATTTTGGATGAGCTGCATAGATTTTATGGGACACAAGAACATAGACTGTGAATCCTGCTCACAGGGGACTATAGAGTCTGTACTTCAGTATCAAACTTGCAGCATTCATAGCATCTTGAATGGCAAAAGCCACAGACCAAGAATATGGCATGTGCCACTAAGTCATAGGTGGCTGAGAGATTAAATGAAATAGGTCCTTAGGAACTGAACATAAATGTGAACATTCTTTGGACTGCGAGCCCAGATTCTGGAGTGAGTACTTAGGGAAGAAGTCATAAAAAGTTCAGCAGCGACTGAAATGAATTGGAGTTGAGAACTGGAAGCCTGGGAAAGTCTCACAAATGCCATTGTTCCGTTACAGTACTTTGCTAATACAATTCTGAGTGACAAGGTTCTTTACAACTTCTTTTCCTGTCTGACACCACACCAAGGCCTCATTGTAGTTGCTTCCTTCTGGGGTTCCTCCAAGCAGCCTGCTAGCAGGAGTGTGTGTCCTATATTAATAGTGGATTGCTGAGGAGAGCACCTCCTCACAGTCGGGAGAAAGATACCTGGGTCGTTCATTTCTCTCTGACCATGAGTGTTCTTGTCTCAGCAAGAGCCGTCCTTCCACTTTAAGTAATCCTCAGCCTGTCTAGCCCTTTCCAGGCAATCTGCTCTTGCCTTTGGTACTGCGATCTGGTGTGTGCTTTATTTTGTGTATCCCAAAGAGTACCTTGCACAGCAGGAACTTGCATGGGAATGGAGTGTAGGGGTGAGAGAAACCAAGAGATCGAGGAGAACTATTCTCCTGGTACAATGCTTGCAATCCCCCCTCCTTAGCATCGAGAGTGGGAGGAGTTTCCTTTGTTCCTGAGCGGAGCAAGTATTTCTGCTGTCTTGATGGGCTGCTTGAAGCAAGAGAGAAAGATTTCCAGTTAAAACATTTGTGGAAATTTCAGCAAGTTGGTTAACAGAGAACTGAAAGAAGCTTCAGCATCCTTTTTTGTTTGTTTGTTTGTTTGTTTTTCTTCCTGGGATCTTTTTCTTTTAAAGAGCCTGTTTATGGGCTAGAGAGATGGCTCAGCTGTTAAAGGCTAGGCTCACAACCAAAAACATAAAGAAGCCTATTTGTGTTATCATGTCTAGAGTTTGGTAAATAAACTATGCCCTCCCACTAATCTGTACTCCCCTTTGGCTGACAGTGGTAAAATCTGGTGATTATTCATGGGGAAAAGCTGTGTATGCTTTCTTTCAAGCCATTTGGCATTGTGTGTGTATGTACAAATTCCAGGTAAATAGACATGAATGCATGAGCATCAGCCTACAATAGCAATTTTGATCCATGTTCAGTGACTTTTTTTTTCAAATTTGCACTCTCCAAACATCACAGATAGAACAAGCTGCTGCAGGGAATTTTATTTATTTTGATAGGAAATCCTTATTATTTGCTGTCTTTATAAAAAATTAGTTAGCTCCAAAGCATTTCATGCTGGGAAGTATATGCTGGAGGACTTGCCTCTATCCCCTTCTCCTTATCCTTTTCTCAGGATTCCCCAGAGCTCAGTGGAACACAAGGAACTCCCTGTATTATTTCCGGCCATTATCACACCCTTGAAGTTTATGATTAAAGACTGTTGGCTGGAGGGCAAAAGAACCAGTTGGTTCTGCCTTGATCCATCTCTTCCTGGTGTTACCTCCATTGGTAATAAAAAGGGATTTTGCTTGAACTCCTGGTTGGGTGATTTGAAAGATAGATACTTGTTGTATGGTTGTTTATAATGAAAAGTTATTTTTACATTTAAGATTAATACCACATGTCTTTCTCAGTGAGCATACATATGCTTAGCTAAGCTTCTCACATTTGTTAGATAATACTGAATATTTTTAAAATGTGAGTTGTTTGTTGTTTTGGCCAATATCAGTTGTCTTCTCGCCTAGTGAGAGGAGCATTTGCAAAACTTAAAGGGCTGTTTCTAGTCATTTTGCTTTGGAAGAAAGAACTGAAGCCCTCAGACTGGCCCAGGGTAGATAGCTGGTGAGCAGTGAAGGCAGTTTCCAGTCATCTGTCCTACTCATCTTGCACTTCTTCCTACACATCTGGTTAATTTGTGATTGCTGGGAAACTGATTATTAGGTAACCCAGCACATTCATGGAATTTGTATTGAAACTTTTACTCCATCTTTTAAAAAATTTATTGTAGGGATATTTTTTTGATAAAATGGAATATAATTTTTTGAATCACTTTCTTCACATTTCTCTGGCTTTCTGGTGATCTATTTTGTTTCATGAAATACATATTTGGCTACTAGTTCTATAGTTTTTCAAAAGCACAAGTTACTCATATCACTCTTTTGATAGTTTCCTACTGCCTTTACCATCTTAGGAGCCCATATTATACTTTGCATAGACCTACATAAAGGTGCATAAATAATGTGCCTTTTCCCATGAGGCATGTGGCTGGATTGCTTGAAGTTCTGTTAGTCATTGACACTTGTTGGTGCTTTTACAGTTTGTCAAAGTACTAAACAATAAAAAATCTTTGCCCAGAAAACAGATATGCATTTATTAGGCCTGTATATATTTTCAGAACAGCTTATTTGCCTGTACCTATTCCCAATGGATACATATTATGACTTCCTTTGCTAAGTGTATCATTTAAGTATTATTTACAATATCATCACCATAAATAAAATATTGTTATTTAAAGATTGTCTCTATGTCATTAGTTTTCAGCCCTTTGGTCTTAGGAGATTTTCATATTTCAAAATTGAAACTTCCCATGAGCTATATGTTTATGTAGTTATATCTACTGATGTTTACCCAACACAGGTAAACAAGTCACTAATTCATTTCAAAAATTATATAGTTATTAAAATTATATAGTTATTAAAATATAGTTATTAAAATAACTATAGTTTCTAAACAAAAGTATTAGTATGAAGAATAGTATTGTTTACACTTTTATAAATTTCTCTTGCTGTCTGTCTTAACAGAAGACATATGGATCCTCATATCTGCTTCTGCATTCAATCTGTGAAAAATACTGTTTTTGGAACATAAATTAATAAATCAGAAGCCACACAGATGTATAATAGGAAGGTGAAGGAGTAACTCAATAACTTTTCAAATGATATTATTAACTACTGTATTAAAAACTCAATGAATGGTAGCTTTTTTGAGGATTGCAAGATGCACATAAGGTACTTAATGTCTAACAAAATGATTCTCTTACACATGACTCTGTGGTTTACATCACATGAATCACATAGTTTTGCATCAGAAAAGTGCTATCAGTCCCCTGTCACCTACTAATCTATCTAAACAGATATGCTATTGTTTTTGTTTCTAATCCATCAATACAATTATATCCATTGTATTGGTTTACATTATGCAAATAATGCACAGCTTCATTGACCATTAGGAACAATTACAATGTTATTGAGATTGAAGAAAATTTCTCTGGAGTCTATAGTGAGTGTCATACACTAGACCATTAGAACACTTGCAATGATCACACACCTTAGGTGAATCTCTGCTTCTTCTGGTAGAAAACAAAACGTGTTGGGCTCACGGATCTCCAAGGTAGCTACTAGTTCTCCTAGTTTATATTTTTATTCACAATCAATTGCAACCCTATGTCCAGGCTACCTGCTCAGTCATAAATATGAGTGAGTCTCATGGCTCATGTTTCACAACAACATTTGTTTGTAATATGCTTTTCTGAGTGTTACAAAAGGAGCCATCATGCTTGCATTTATGATTCAACTTACATCTGGAGAAGTGACTGGGGAGAAGGCTTGTAAACCCTTCTCCAAATATTTGGATGATGAGTGAACACCCACCCACATTTCTAGTGGTTTGAAAATGATAGAAAAGATGATAAAGTCTTTGCTGCTTTCTAAAGGAAGTTCATTTAGTGAATGTAAGTTCTTACAATGAGAAAAGGCTGGATTCAGTGCAATGGAAAAAGACAGGGGTGTCAGACTTCCAACTAATAATGGAATAAAAGTGTATTTACTGAGCGAGGGTGCAGCTCAACAATATAGTGCCTCCCTAGGGCCTGCAGCACCCTGAGTTTGTGTCTAGATCTGCAACAAACTGAAAATGTATTTAAGTAACAAATTAATAGGGATTGTAACGTTTTCTTTATATTCACTTCCATTGTTAGCAAGCTGAGAGAAATGTTTGGGATTCCTTCATTTTCAAAACTCTTTATCTTTCATTTCAGCAGTAGCCTATATTGGCTTTGTCTTAATTGCATAGGAAATGAAGATGGCTTCTTACTGATATTCAAATTTGATGAATGAGCTCAGACTTTCAAAATAAGAATAAACAAAACCAACCATGAGCTATGATAATTAATTCATCTTCATCATTACTGATAGTGTCTTCTCTATGAAAGGGCTTCTTTCATGATTAATTACACTGAATATCCTGGGCTAGCAATTGTGTTCCATGTCCTGGCCTCAGCAATTGCAGGCCTTAGACAAAGCAAGCATGCACATTTACTGATTTTAGAGTTAGAGTATCCTGGTCCTGGAAAGAGATACTCATCTGACCTTTCATTTTGGATTATCTATGGCTCAGTCTTCATTTCTGCCTCTTTTTTTTTTTTTCTAACACAGTCAACATTGAAACATTACACTTACTTTTTTAATTGACCCACCCTATGCCAGCACTGGAACACAGCATTCCCCTTCAGCAAACATTTGTAACTACTTGGAATCAATGTGAAGCTCCAACTCTTGATATAGAAATCTTGTATTCTGATATAGAAATCTTGTATTCAATTACCCAAGTTTGCTATATTTTTAGTGTGAATGCAGTGACAAATCCCAATGAGTGACAGGTGGCTTCACTGTGCTTTTCCAAGTTTTCTATATATCTCATTGTTACTTAACTGTAAACCAAATCAACCCCAACCCCCAAAAACCCCAACCCAAATGTTACTAAAATTTTAGGAAGGAAACACTTTTGTACTCAAGTGTTTATTTCTTGTATAAAAATAACAATAATGAAACAAACTATGCAGGGCTGATTTTTAAGTCTTTTGGTGTGAATTAAGGAAGGGGTATGAGTGGTGTCTTGGTTCTGTGACCTAAGACTCCAGCTCAACAGTGATGGATATGTGGTCCAGAACAAGTGTGGGAGAGGCTCAACCTCCTGATGTGGCTGTAGCTGTTTTAGAATGAGGAATGCTCACACATTCTTCTATCTGGTTTTGTTGCCTCTACTCATCAACTTGAGAGTCTAATTTATTGGATTATAAAATCACTTTATTGTCTTGCTAGTATGTGTTCTTTATTATCTCATAGTAGATTTACTTGCTTGTCAGAAAAGGGACTTTTTTTTTTTTACTTCAAAATTCCAGCCATTCATTTTCTTCCAATATATCTTGGGAATGGGGATTTCAGTTTACATATCCATAGACTCAGAATGGGCTTTATCCCTCATTATTGGCAAGAACCTGAGCAGCTCACGAAACTATTCTGACCTTCATGGGCTTTCTATGAAATGCAGGGCTATTGTAACCTGCCAGTCAAGTTTACAGGATTATAAAATGCTTGAGAAAATGCAGGACAATTGCAAAACATAGAGCAGATATACATTGTTGTTACAGAATCTAGCCATCTGGATGGCGAAAGTGAAATCCTTGGGAACAGACTGTATGATTTTACTTTTTCTCATTTCTTCTGCCAAAAAATGAATATTGATCGCAGCTGGAAGGAAACTATTCTGAGAGTGAAATGAATTTTGACTGGAATGTTGACCAAGAGTCTAAGCCCACTTAGTATCAGGTAGTTTGAATGTGCCTTTATGTTTAATGATAACTGAGCTCTGAAGCTGCTTCTTTGGCCGGAGAGCCCACTAAAATCAGGGAACCCATAATTGCTACAAGATTCTCCTCAGGGAGAGGCCTGGAAGGGATGAGCAGGATTGGATGCTCATGTTTGGCTGAGGGGGGATCAACCAGCTCAGACTTCATGGGCTGTAAAGAGGGCCAGCTCCATGGCAGGAGGGAAGGCCATATCATGTCACCTACAATCTGTGTGCTGAATTTCTCCAGGCCCTACTATGTGATACACTCTGTAATTGATGCTTAGGCAAGGATTTGGCCTTTGACCTTTAGGAGGAGTCCATGAGGTGAATACCATTGTTCTAGTAATATGCAGGGAAACCCAATATTGCAAGTGATGGTATTGATTTTCGTTATGTTCAGGACTAATAAAGTTAGTCCTTCTTAAATTTTAAAGGTCCTTCCTTCTGCCCCTCCACCCCAGCTTAAATTTATAATAATTCTAATAACAACCCTGAATTTACCAACTAGTTTCATACAAATTATCTAACTTGGTTGCGACATTTCTTGTCCCCAGGATTTCCAAGGCTGGCCTACATGAGCCTTCTCCTGAGTCCTGGTGGTATTTTTGAAAATGGCACTGCCTAATTAACAGCCAGAACTCTGGTCTTGCTTCCTTCTCTACCTCAAGTCTTGAAAGGCAGGTAGTTGCCCTCTGGGATAGTCAGATAGAATAATCCAAAGGACTCAGACTCCTGACAAAATGTACACGTGTATATGTGCATGTGTGTGTGTGTGTGTATCTATATCCGTGTGTATGAATGTATGTATATATGTATAGTTTTGATTTATTTCTCCAGGAAGTCACTAAAACACTGATAATATAATGGGAAAGGAAGACCAGTGAGTAGAAATAGGTGCCACCAACCTGGCAACCCAAGTTAGATCTCCAGATCCCATAAGGTAGAAGTGGAAAGCCATATCTGCAAGATGACGTCTGATCTGCACATAGACACTTCCTCCACCAATAAATCAATAAGCATCAAATATTAAAAAAAAAAACAAAGACAAGCAAAGGAGAAGTGTTGGTTGAGTCACGATCTTAATCTATAATATAAATGAAGTAGGGATGAAGGATAGCAGTGTTTAAAACTTGAACTCATGAAGATTAAGTTAAATCCCAGCTTCCAGCCTTGAACCTGTAGAGCAGAGCCTGGGGTGTTGGCGCTGTGTGGGGCACAGGCAAGCTTATCCTAGGGAGTGAGCAGCAGACTGCTATGGAAAACACAAGTACTGGAGACTCAATTCTACCCCAGGCAGTGCTCCATAAGTCCAGGGGAGGGCTGACTTCACACAGTTAAGGAGGTGACTGTATAGCCAGCCGAGGTTTTGGAAGCTGTTAATATGGACTTTCCTTGATTCAAATTCATGAAAATGAACTTAAAAGAAAAATGAATCATAGGAGTAAGTTAAGGGGGATGCTTAGCCTATCCTGCAAACCTGCATTAACTGAGACAGACATCAGCACTGAAGGCCGAACACAGTGAATCTTATGAGATATTTTATTAAAAGTTCTTCTGACCCTCTAAGGTCATTTGTTGCTGATCCAAGAGGATGGTTTTGAGACTATCTACGCTTTCCCTGTCTTTTTCTTCCATCCCCTCACTTCCCCCCTTTCTCCTCCGGGTGTACTCTGGTGAATGTAGTTCTATAGAATTAAAAGCAGGGTCATACTGAGCCAGAAGCAGTAATTAGGCGACAGGATTTTTGTTGTTGTTGTTGTTCTTAGGTACTGGGAATATGCTCAGTAGACAAACTTCCTCAGGGAACATGTTCATGGTTTCTCACAGGCAGCTGGTCACAGAGCTGTGACTTAAACTGGGTATGGTCTTGAACGCAGTTGACCCAAAGAATTGCCAGGTCTGGATTCCGCTGCCTTGGATAGAGCAGGGACTGCATGATGACATTTCAGTGGTGTATGTTCCCTGTTGGTTACATCTGTCTAGGACTGGGTGATCACAGACAAAGCATTCATTACCTTGGGAAGCTATTGCTCCATTTGCATGATTGCCCCTTCTACCTTACTATTTCATGGTGTTCTTTGGGTATAAAAACCATTGATAAAGACAAGTCTGTAGTCAGTGCCACCCTTCCAGCCACTCTTCATATTTGTTTTGATGGGGGAGCCATCTCTTTACATTGATGACTTAGCTTTACTGTAGCATCAGCGCTGTTTTATCGGTCATTAATGTCCAATTGCTTTGAGTCTTGTTACCTTGTTGTTTTCAGCTGGGCTTCTTAGAGATTTGAAATGGCATATCTTAATTATCTTTTTCATCTCATTATTCATCTCTTACATAATAAGTCTTCTATTTGCTGTTATTTGGTTGAAAGCTCATAGCAAGTGTTTCCATATCTTTCATGTTAAATCTCCTTTAAGAGATGGCCATGATTTCTTATGTAGTCTTGGCACAGCTCTGCCTTTCTCAGGTTTTGGAGCATGGGTCTCACCTGTGCTGTGTCTCATTGGAGTTTTTCAAAGCCAGATTTCTGTGTTTCCTCTCAGTTGCCAGTGATTTTTATGAGAGAGTAACAGCTTTGTGGAAAGCTTCGCTAACATATAGCTGGCCAATCAGCCTCTCTATAACTAAATAAGGAAACATCTTCTCCTGCCGTTGTCTCCTTCAATGCTGTCAAAAAGATGCATGCCCCACTTGTTTATCTAAGATAAGTTTTAGTTCTTACTTCTCCCAGGATCTCAGTGTGCCACTGCCAGAGCCCTCTGTCCTTTTCAATATCTACAGCTAGGTGTGTGTCCCTTCTCACTGGCATTTTTGCACTCTTAGGCACTGCAGTTTCCACATTTACAACAGGGAGATCCCACTAATACTGCTGTGGGAAAGAAGCCGACGCCAGAGGAGACAGAAACCTGTCTGGGATTGCTCTCTGAGGGTTCTCTGTTGATGAGTGCACACATGCAGAGAAGTGGACCTTCAGTCTCTCAGTTCTGCATCTCCATGATGGAGCTACACAATGGGAGGCACTAGGAGCTTGTTTCCCCAGCCCTGTATACATAGCAGCTGGGGAGGGGTCCACATCAGCATCTCACCCAGATGAGTGTTGATTCTTCCAGGTGCTAGAGGGAAACTGATGCTAGATAGTATTAGTTTCTGTTGCTATTAGAATGCCAGGTTATATTTTGGGATGTGTGTGTGTGTGTGTGTGTGTGTGTGTGTGTGTGTGTGTGTGAGAGAGAGAGAGAGAGAGAGAGTAGTCAAAGAATAAATTCATTTAAACCTCTTCTCAAGCCAACATCTACTTTCCAAGTGAGCCAAGTCCCCTGTGTTCCAGGCTTTGGCTTATGCACTCTAAAATCTTATTCACTCGTGCTCCTGATTGCTCCACTCTGCTCTCCCTAATGACCTTAATGCAGCTTGCTCAGCTCCACAACATCATGGCAGACCGTAATAAAACTGCTGGTAGAAGCATTTAAGTACCCAAGGGAACGTTCTTGAAAACCAACAGCTGATCTTGGTTGAAAAAGGCAAGCGGCAAGCCATGGAAGCAATGCAGTACTTTGACATGCCAACTTCTGTCGCCTCACTACTGGTGGCTTTGAGATCAGCTTTCAGCCTGCCAAGGCATGGGCACAGGTCATCACCTATTTGTGCCCATAAAACTATATACTTAAATGTAATAATCTCTAAACCAATGTGCTGATAGATCATTTAGTAGTTTATTGTGATTTTTTTTCCCTATGGTTTTCATGAGCCACTGGTGTGTCTCCTCTTATGCTGCCTCCGGAAAACCCCCTCACCCCCACCCCCTGAGTCTCCCTGTGAGTGTGTTAACTTATATCAGCAAGTGTGAAGTGCTGAAACGGGCACAGTCCTTTCTCAAGAGAAAGAACAACAAAGTGTTCTACAGCATCTTGAAGAAATACGGAATTCTTGTAGTGAAGAAAACTTTGAATCTTCAGATTGCCTTGCCATTTTAATTAATACTTCAAGTTTTGTGTAATTAGAAAACAAACTCACTTCTCCCAAGGAACCACAGAAGGTGTCTCCATTTTTTTAAAGGATTTATTTATTTATTTATTTATTTATTTATTTATTTATTTATTATGCATACAGTTTTCTGCCTGCATGAATGCTTGGATACCAGGTGAGGGCATGAGATCTCATTACAGATGGTTGTAAGCCACCATTTGGTTGCTGGGAATTGAACTCAGGACCTCTGGAAGAGCAGCCAGTGCTCTTAACCTCTGAGCCGCCTCTTCAGCCTATCAAAGCCTGTGCTAGATGTCTTCTCCATTTGATAATAACATGGTCATGTGCAAAAGAAGTAATCAAAACCTAAAGCCATTGCTTGGGTGCATCTAGGGAAACTGGTCATACTGAAAAAAGTAAGGTTTACGTGTCAGCAAATATAACATCAGGGAACTGTAGCACATTATGTATGCATCATTATGGAACAGACAAATATAGGACTTTCTGAACTATGCTAATTAAAATGCCCATTATTGTAATACTGCATTATTCCAAAGAGAATAGAACTAACCAAACCCAGCTACTCAGAAATTACCAGTAAACAAACAAAGCCTAAAGCGGATCAAATTGTAAGGCTTCCCACCCCATGGAAAAGTCTTTCGGGATGATCCACACCATTCAAATGGCCCTGGTAAACCTCAGTTTTCCAGTTCGTAGAAAAGTTGAAACATCTGAAAGTAGGCACAGTTCTCAGACAATCCTAATTCTTCCAGAAAATCCAGAGAAACAAAAGTGATGAAAATACAGGAAAGCTTCCCTAAAGCCTTCTGTCCTGTTAGGAGGAGGATGCCCTGCACATTTCATTAGATCCCGAAGATATCTTGAAAACAAGAGGCAGACTGATTATTTAGAAGCTTATCACGACTTTCTCAATCTTCCTGAATCATTGGTGTGTCCCATGGCATTTCATACAAGGGAATGAGAACATCTGTCACAGCCATCCTGGTGTGTTAAGAAAATGTTAAATCATATTCAATATGGCTTCCCAAATAAAACACAGAATCATATACAGTTGTCACCAGGAACCACTTTGGGCAAGAAAGTTACTGTTTTTATGAACTTAGAAAAACAAAACAACCCCACCTCAAGCTATTGGAGAAGAAAGGTATGCACAAGAATATCTGTTTCTTGAATGCACATTAAGCTTTCTGTATTTGGCATGCGCTAGAATCCTTCATGGTCTTGGGCAAGGAACTTCATGTATCAAAGCTTTAAGGGGGTTTTCTGTAAAATGATTATGACAGTCACATTTTAGGGGTCTTCTGTGGATTCTATGGTATCTTGTAAAGTTTTCACATTGTGCCTGTCAAATAGTATGTATCTTATAGGCATGGCTTTTACTCATTTTAAGTATTCTGTAAACAAGGAAATACATTTGGAACTGCTTAGCCCCCAATAATCATGGACCACACTCCACATTTTTGATTCAATACCGGTAAGTGTGTGCCCTCATCGGTTACTCTGAAAATAATACAGGAATAAAAAGTGATTTGCCATAACCTTGAAGTGGCTGTTGTGTGGGATGATTCTGGGATTTTTTTTTTCCGGGAGGGGGGGCAGGAGTAGACATCCTTTGAGTTGCTGAGTGGATGTGCAGCAGTAATCAGAGCTTCTGTCCACTCAATGCCAATACAACCTCCTCCAACTCCAACTATAAGGACAAGAAAGGGCTTTCAATGTTGTCAAAGGTCCTGGGGGCACTTATAAAATTATCCCACAAATAACAACCCTGTTATGGAAATTAGTATACATATGGAGTACATAGGTTAAAATTGGATTAATAATTAATAATGAGTGTTTTTTTAAATCTCTCCTTCCTTATGCAACGAGGTTCTGATGACAGCTATGTATGTTTTATGTCAGTTTTCTCTGTCTCTGCAACTGAACCCTTGAGAATTTAGCAATGGAGTCCCAGAAAGGATTGGGATGAAATAGAGTATCTTAAGAAGGCTTTTTGAGGGAAAAAAAAAAGAGAGAGAGAACTTCTCTGTTTTTTGATGGCTTTAAGTTAATCGATTTACATTTATTAAGTATGCATTGCTTAAAATCTTCTATAAAATATATCACAGGTATATGTTTCTGTTCCACCTGAATTCCTTCAAACAACAGACAATTATAGGCTCACTTCTCTGCCACGTTTCTATTTTGGTTCTGTGTGTCTGGAGCTGGGGTTCCACTCACCGTAGCACCTAGCAGCTTCTCTTTCTCCATAGATCCACCTATCTTTTTGCTCTAAAATCCTCATGCTTGATTTCCCTCCCCATCCTTCACTCATCTCTGAAGCACTATGCAGAGTTCCAAACACTATCACTTTCTTCCTGGCATGAGTCAGATGCCTGATAAAGTTCCATTTCTGATTGCCTCATTTAGGGAAAAATTATCTTCTTTTATCTCACTATAGTATGAAATACTTGTCCGTCTATCACCCAGCTGTCTTTAATTTTAAATTTTGGCAAAATAAAAATGTTATGTTTTTTTAATTCCTCTCATGTTTACAGAAATTCAATAGTTATGATTAAGTTGACCCACCAGTCACAGAAGTAAAAGTGGCAAACTAAATAGAATTAATCGTCCCTTAACATAGAAGTCAAGAAGTTGGTATGGTGATGCTGTGATGTCATTTGTGTCTAAGTTTTTCTCTGTCCTTCCATTTGGATATTTGCATTCAGCCATCAAAATCAGTTCCCAGTTTAAACAAAATGGCAGCCTCTCTATTGCAGATTTATCCATCACAGGAATTTTAGGCAAAGGGTTCTGAGAAGAGGAGAAGGAGTGAGGGAGAGAGAGAGATAGACAGGGAGTGACAGAGACAGAGCAAAAAAGACACACATATAGAGAGAGAGAAAGAGAAAGACAACGCGTGATTTTTCAATGGAATATATTCTATTGAAATTGTTTTGTTTAAATTTTAATACTTCTCTCCAAGGATGGCTTGGATACATTCATTCATACATACATACATACATACATACATACATACATACATACATACAAACACTTACAGTGTCAACAATATAGGAGTTATATTAATAAGAAAGATATGAGAGTAGAATTTGGTCAGATAGCAACTTTTACACACAGACAATTTGGAGAAGTTCCTCTTTAGATGTTTCTCCTGTGCACGAAGTAGAACTTCAGTAGGATGCTTTTTATCCTTCTTAGGAGAGGATTGTTATATCAACACTGAAGTATTACTCCAACATTTGTTCCTTGACATGAGTATACAGTTCAAAGTATTCCATGTCATTGTCCCAAAGAATGAGGTGGGAAACTGTTTATAGCCTTCTGAAAAGTGAAATAGGCTCACCCCATCTACTTGACTATTTTTTTTCACTGATTACCCATACATTTTATATGCAGCTGACATTTATCAAGGATGCATCAAACAACAAACTCCCTGACATCTATGGAAAGCATGGTAGTTTAGCTTGTAGATGCAGAAGTCCTGTAAAAATATGAGGCATTTGTGTGTGAACTCACCCCAGAAGTCTATCTGGTTTCAGTCTGGCCATTTCCTGACTCTGTCACTTTCCCCACACTAAGGCTTTGCTTATTTGACTTTTTCCTAAGGATGTATTGATCATCATACTATAGAAAGCTACACTATATACTATGACTGTGAACCTAAATTTAAAAGGCAGTGGTGATGCATATCTTTAATCCCAGGACCAGGGAAGCAGATGCAGGCGGATTGACAAAGTGAGTTCCAGGACAGCCAGAGCTGTTACACAGAGAAACTCTGATTTAAAAAACGAAAAAATCCCATAGAAAAGCTTGTGTGAGTTCAAAATTCTCTTGTGTTGCTGGAGTTGATTTTATTATTTTTGTTATTTGATACAGATCCAAGTTTTGCTATTTTGGAAGCAATTTCTGTTTTCCAAAAATTCCAGTAGCATCCAATTATCTCATGAAAGATTCTGTTGTGTGGTATTACAAGTATGTATTATCCACTAATGCTAATCAGGGAGAATTTAGCAAGCATGGCCAGAAAGCCCTAGTTAAAACCCACATCCTCTTTGGGCCTTGAAAAATTACACAAAGCACAAGATTCCTGGTGTCCACTTCCAAGAAATATATCATTAGTAACATATCTCATTCCTTATCTTTTTACATATTTGCATGGAACTAAGATTATTCATATGCTAGTTAGGCAAGAGTGTTTGTACAAAGCTTGGATGGCACCATTCCCATTGCTTTGAGAAATCCAATGAGGAAAGGAGACTGAATGCAAAATTTATTTTTTAGCTTAATGAATTTTTGATCCATTGTCTTTTTCTTAATTAAAAATCATTTGCATTAGATTTTTTGGGGGAGGCAGGGCATGCAGGAGCTAATTAGAATATTTTGAATGATATAGATTTTACTGTATTCCCAGCAGGTCACAGAATTTTATAAGAGAGAAATAATGTTTTGATCTGTACTATCTGTGATAACAGGACATGACTTTGAGTGACAAAAGACTGTGAGTCTAACTGTAATAGTTTTCTCAGTGATAGACAGAGGTGGCACAGTAATCCCAGTACTCAGGAAGCTGAGGCAGAGGAATGTCAGCTTTGTGGTCAATCCATTGCCTGTTTTAGAAACACAGGGAGATCGTGTCACAATTGACCTCCAAAGAGAAACAAAAACAGATTTGTCTGGAAAAACATCCCTGAGAGTAATTTCTAAATTGGGGATCAGGAAAACTGGAGGTGACTCGATGGACTTTTTCCCGGTATTGCAAAGCAATTAGACAGAACTCCTTGAAAGCAGTCGAGTAACTAACTACTACCACGTATAACAACAAAAAGAAACTTGTTGAATAGTCACCAGGTGTAGGTCAAACCAGAAAATGGTAGGAAACCCAGTCTTCTGCAGTTGTGAGATTTGCATGGGATTCCATAAAGAGCCTGTTACAACATCTACTTGTGAGCCATTTGGCATCTGACACCATAGAATGATTTAAATCCAGCCCACAAAATCACTTAATCTAGGGAGAATGGGACCACACGTGACATCTGTTCCAGTCACCAACAGAGATGAGATGATTGCATCATAGCATCAAATCTTAGTTTTCTCTTAAATGATTCATTTTTGTTGATAAATTAGTCTTACTTCTGTCTCCCCAAGCAACCCTTCAAAGTTATCTTGCAGACTTCAGGGGAGGTTGGGAGAAATCTAAATCATTGAAAGAAATCTTTTAATGCACGATTTATTATTTACTAATACAACCTATAGGCAAAAATTGTATTTGTGGTATGTAGTATTACATATGTATATTGTAGAATGACAAAATCAGGTTAAATAATATATCATATTCATGTTCGTGGATAGAGACCCCTCATCTTATAGTGTCATTGATTGTCTCCCTATTCATTCTGCCTAAAATTAGGGCAGACTCAGAAGGACATCACATGCATCCACCCCATCTGTGGATCCTACTCTGTTGGAGGCGATTCATGGAAATAATTGGAGTGAGTAGGGTTTCTAGAGAAAGGGGTGAGTATAGGAGAGCACTACCACTGTCCATGGTACACTGATGTGAAAATGTCTTCAGAAACCCATCAAGCGCAAAGTGAATTCATGCCAATTAAAGGCACGGAGAGCTGTGTAAATGCCAATGATCCCGAGGGTGCAGTGTTCCATTTGCCTTCTAGCCCTGTTTCTGCACTTTCTGGGGGTCCACTGGCCTAAGTAATTTGGATATTTTAAGTGTTGTGGGATTTCCCCTGGCTTTACCTTTTTGGCTATCTAGGAGGTATATGCCTGTGACTGTAATAGAGAGAGAGAAATGGATTTAACTTGACAGCTATAGTTTTTTTGAAGTCTATGCCATCAACATTTTCCTAGCAACTTGAGACATTAGGAAAAAAATGAATTCAACTTTTTTGGGGGTTAGAGTTAGGTGTTGGTCAGTGAAGTCCTCCATATCTCCATGTTATATATGCTTCCTAAATTTAAAAATCAAAATAAATGTTCACAAGAAAGGACAGAATCAAGTCACAGATGTATTGTCAGACACAAGTTCATGTGTCACATTTTACTGCGGAATTTAAAAATTGTCCTCTCAACGATCATGTTTCATTCTTTAGGTTGTGGACAGGTTAGCTTGATACAGAAATTTTTAATATGACACACTTTTGTGTGTTTCAGGCATTGTGTCAGTTACTAATGAAACAAAGCTGAGCAGTACATGGTCTTTGGGAGAAACTCAAAAGCTGATGGGAGAAGCAAGTTAGGGCAGGGAAGAGCCATTCATACAAAATGAGATAAATAATAGGTATAGGGTTGGCACGTACACAAGGGAGTGGGTAGCTGTTTGGGTGGCTCAGGAAAGCTGATGCAGATGGGAACTGCCTTCCACTGTGAGTGGGAGTTTGTCAGAAGAGGAAATCAGGAGGAAGGACTGAGTTCTGGTGGCAGAAGCAGCTGATGCAAAGGCAGGAGCCATGAAGCAGGATGACAGGTGTTGTTAGCCTGGGATGCAGGAATAGTTCAGGTTAGTAATAGAAACTGAAAAGAAAACAGAGATGGACAGCATTTTTCAAAGGTGTAAAGACCACCAAAATGTTTGATATTTATGGACAAGACTAAGTTTTGAGGGCGAGGGTTTGTTTATTTGTTTTGTTTTGTATTGAAATAGGTGTGGATCCTGCAATTCCCCTTCTTTGAATTCCTTTGAGAGATAACCAGAGAGGGAATGAGTTTGCTTGCTACCAATTTATCAGTGAAAGCACATTGGGGGTAATGTATTTACCCCCAAACTGCTAGTGGGAAATACAACAGCAGATAAACATGGAGTAGCACACATTTGATCTGCATTTTAAAAGGTTTTTTTTTTTTCTTATCATTTGTATGATCGTGAGTAAAGATGTGGCTATGTGTAAATGCACATTTCCTATGGTGCATGTGTGGGTATCAGAAGACAACTTGAGGGAGCTGGGTCTCTTCCATTATGCAGGTCCCAGGGATTGAACTCAGGTTGCTAACAAACTCCTTTACCCATTCAGCCATCTTGTCAGTTACTTTGAGCTACATTATTTGTGTTTACTTTTTGATTATATTTTAATTTATTTTAATTGTAATTCTCCCTTCCCTTTCCTCCCTCCAAACCCTCATCTACTTCTCCCAACTGTTCCTCAAATTATGGGTTTTTTTTCATCAATTGGTATTGAATGTATATATGTATTTGTACACACATATATATTATTAAATGCAACTTGTTGAGTCTATATAATGTTACTTCTATGTATGTCTTCAGGGCTGGTCATTTGACATTGAACAAGCAACCAGTGGGTTCTTCCCTGGTGGAGGGCCTGCTCTTGGGTTTAGTAAGTTGTCTATAAGTCTTTGTACAGGGTTGATGCCTCATGGGCTTTCCCTGTGCAGTGTGGCATGTTGGTTGGTGTCTGCCTTGTTCATCAAGCTGCATTTTTATAGAGACTGTTCTGTAGAAAGAATTCATTAAGTAGGATGTTTAAAAATAAGATTAAATACAACTTTAATAATTTATGAGATTCAGGGTATTATTTTATCACAAAAAACTACACTAAGAGGAAGAAAACTAGATTGTCAAGGTTATTTGTGAATTAAGAACTAAAATTTGATAATGCCACAGCAGAGATTTTAAGGGGAAAATTAATTAAGGTTTAATTAATGAGGGGTGGGTGAGGGTAGCCCTCCTTTTGCACTAGCAGACAGGGCCTCTTGAGTAAATTATGTAGAGTGCTGCCGTGTTGGCTTTAGTGATCTGTTCCCCACTGACAAATGAGATAGATGGTATCATTTGCTGGGTCACAGAAATGAATTTTTCACTGTCGATGACACACTCAGTTAGACCAGATGGGGCCACTGGTAGGTTTAAGTTGAGAAGGTTGAGATGATTTCGGTTGACACAGTGACTCTGAAGCCCTTGTCTCCGACATTCTGGATGTAGTCATTTTTAACTCCATGGTGTGATGTTTAGGCATTGAAACTCTTCCTCTGTGTTTAATGTCTAGTCTACCCTTTGAGACTTAGTGGCAACTTGAGATAACTGAATATGCATCCATTGATCTTGACAAGTCATGTTGGAGATAAATCTATCCTAAGTCTGACTGGCCTTCTTGCCTCATACTGTAATTTGAATATATTTCTGATTGTTCAATTAAAGCTTTATCCAAAAGATCAATTTGTTCTAATTTTGACACTCATTTTCCCAATTATTTTCTCATTTATTACTCTCTTATGTTCTTTCTAATATTTTATATTCTTTCTACATTTTGGAGTAAAGAACAACTTGTGAATGATATTTTGATCAAATCATTTACAATTCATTTAGAAGGGTAAACAGTGACAGCTAACAATTTGACAATCTTAATTTAATTTTTTGCATTTATTTATATTGTGTGTATGCATGTGCATGCATATGTGCCATGATGCCAATATGGAGGTCAAAGGACAACTTGTGAGAGTTGGTTCCTGATTTCCATTGTATGGATTTTAGAGATTTAATGTAAGTCATCAGGCTTGATGGCAAGTGGCTTTACCCACGAAGCTATGTCACCAGCTCTGGATACAGTTGATGTATGTTTGTTCGCTTATTTGTTTGTTTTTCAAAACAACGTTTTCTGGCTTGTCCTGAAACAGGATGATCTGGAACCCAGATCTACTGCTTGCCTTTGCCTCGGGAATTCTGGGATCAAAGGTGTGAGCCACCACCAGCTGGCTAATTTTTAATGCTCACTAACAGGATAATTTACACTTCTAAAAGGTTAAAAATTACTGGGAAGGGACTGTACTTTAATTGCAGAGCACCTGACTGTCATATGCAATGTTCATTCTAGGTTCAATTTTCAGCATAACAATACAAACAAACAAACAAGCAAATGAATACCTACATGTTATCGTCCCTTCATGAACCTGGATAGTTGAGAATTCATTGTAGAGTGAGTGACTCATCTCATGAATCTAAGGAAATTAATGTCTTGCTTTTCAAAAATAATGGCATGATCTAAATTACAATCAAAATATGGTGATCAAAAATAAAACTTTTTGTATGAGTTTTCCTTTCTGTGACTTGTGATTTTTTTCTCTTGTGACTATCAATACCTTTTCATTTGTCTTATATAGTTAGTCTTTTAACTATGGTGTGCTTTTGTGGAGTTACTTTCCAGGTCTTTTCTAGCTGAGATGCTGTGTGCTCCTTGATTCTGTGTGGGTATCTTTCTCTAGCTTGGAGATGGTTTCTTCTGTAATATTGTTAAAGAATATTGTTAACAACTGCTGAGAGAAGGAGAATTAGCCTCATCCAGGGATGAGCCTCTTAATGTTCATCCAACAGAAAGTTGTCAGCCCTGAAACCATATACACACAAACAAAAAAATAGACTCAGTAGGTTGTCTCTCTAGATGTGTGCATGTGTATCTAGTACCCATCTGAACATGTATATATATGTAACAATAAGAATAAAAGAAAGAGAAGCTGTCAGTTTGAGAGTGAGGATGTAGAAGTAGTTGGGGGAAGAAAAAGAAGGGGAGATGATATAATTATACTTTAATTAAAAATATAAAAAGCTAAATCACCTTTGATTAATAAGTTAGTTTTACATGATAGAACATTTTATTATTTATTTCTATTTGCTTTCTGTTTCATATTTGTGTTTTTAAAAAAATCTAAGGCAATTAAAACAACCTCAGGTGCAGTTTATAGTGCCATATAAGAAAGTCCTGGACTTGAGTTGTGCTGTAAAACTAGATGTAGCCAGTGAGGATCTGCACAGCATGGCCTCCTCTACCCAGGGTATCTTGCCTCTCTGTGAACTGGAGCTATGACTTTGCCCTGCACACTTTGTAGAGCAGATGTTAGGACTGAATTTTTACCTTGAGATCTATAAAACACTGAACTGTTCACACACTTCTGTGATGGTCTCCTCCCAGATAGAAGAACCATCTTCATGGAACTGAGTTTCCAAAACCATAATTAAACACAACTAAAGCACATCCAACTATGGGTCATTCAATATGATGCCAGCTTTAGGAAACAAAAATCACATGATCAAACCATCTAAACCCATCTTCCCATCATTGTGTCATATTGTGATGAGTGAAGAGGTGGCCTGTGGCATTAATAACACTTAAAAGGATTTGTTAGTATGAAATTAACATATAAAACTACATTTCAGTGAAATTTGGGATAGTAATAGTTGTGTATCCATTTCAATAATCAATTTATAAATATGTCTATTCTGTAGAAGAAGACTCTGTTTCCATTACACAGCTATTCCCCCACTCCGCTACTCCAGCCCCTCTGTCCTCACTGGTAGAATTCTACATCTGGTTTTTGAGTCTGTCTTCTTTCCCTGAGCTTTTTCGGTAGATACCCCTTATGTTTCAGGCTGACTCTGTAAGTCACTTCCACTTATGTCTGAATGACACTTCACTATCCTCATTCTGTGTACCCTTAACCATGAGATCCCTATTCTCAACCGCATCCCCCACCTACTCCCTTTCAATTTCCCTGAAGAGGAAACATGCATCCAGTGGATTAATTAACTGCTGATAATGATGTCTTTCTTTATGTTGATGGGGAGGAGGGGCTCATACAACACATGGTACTGTGCTTGATATGATCAAAATCTGGATGTCTCTTGCAGGATTTTCTTCCCCTATCCCTTTTACAAGCTGTTGGCTTCTCTATTCCACAAGCTGATGGCTGACTTATGGATTGGTACTGTAGTAGAGTTCCCTTGTATGTGCAGCTCTTGAATGCACCTTTCCTCTCTCTCCTCCAGGGTTCATGCATTAAGATCCAACCATGCAGACCCATTTCAGGGTCATGAGAGGGAACCCTTTCTTCTTCCAGCTTCTTCACATATGCAGTTTCCCCTTGGAGAGTTCTCTAATTAACCTAACTTGTCACCATTCCTCACTGAAGCCCACTATCTCTCCTTAAAGATGTCCTCTGTCGTTCCTGTTTGTAGCGGTTGGTGCTACTTCTCTCTGACATTGTCATCATTTGTAATGGTGGCTTTATGTGTATGCTCTAGACCACAACTTCCAGTGCATTGCTGGTTCCAAGAGGATTGAATTTTTAAAAGTATATTTTCTTTTTGCTATACCTCTATCACCTAAAACAATTTCTGGCACACAATAGGTGTTTGATAAATATTTATTGGGTAAACAATGAGATTTAGTTACCACCTGTTCTCTGATGGCTCCCTGCCTGGCATCTTTCTTGAAGCCCTGACACACTCCATTCTGGTGTGGGTTTCTGTCTTGACATCTCTATCTGGATGTTCACACAGAATGCCAGAGTCAGCACTTCTAAAACTGGCCTTATTGCTATCTGTTTTCAACCTTGCCGCCACTTGTCCTGTTAAAAGGCACAGAAACCTTTCTTGTTACCTAAGCTGAAACCTGAGTGGTAACTCAAGTTCTTTTTCTTTTAGCCCTTCATGTCATAAGGTAACAGGCCACAAGGTAACAGTTGATGGTGAATGTGTTTTATATTTTCACTGGTATCCTTCAGTGCCTCATGTTCTCCCAGCTGTGCTGTTCTGAGCTCTTCTAATGCTTCTGCCTACCTGGTCATATGTGGCCCATTTCTTAAAATCTAGATTGGTGCTCCCTTTAGTGTCATTATCTTTGTTGAGAATTGCTTCGTCTATTGGGGGTCTCTTGTGGTTTCATATGAATTGGAGTATTTTTTTAAAATTACCATTCCTGTGAATTATGCTGTTGTGAGGATTTTGATTGAAATTTTATTGCATCTGAAAATTGCTTTTGGTAGAATGGTCATTTTCACACTGTTGCCTTGCCGATCCATGAGTGCAGGAAGTCTTTCTATTTACTAGTGTCTTCCTCAGTCTTTGTGCAAAGATTTAAAGGTTTTTATTGTAGAGGTCTTTCACTTCTGTGGATGTGGTTGTGCTTACTCCCAGACATATTATCTTCTTTGAGGCCATTGTGAATTTGAATTTGTTCATGATATCTTTCCAAGTTTGTTTATTTGTAATGTAGAAAGGCTACTGATTTTTGTAAGTTGTCTTTGTGTCCTGCCACTTTTATGAAATTGTCAATCATTTCCCAAAGTTTTCTAGTGGATTTTTTTTTTCATTTCCTATGCATAATATCATTCATAGGGATAATACAAATAGAGGGAACTCTTTTTGTACTTGTTTAATTTGCTTTTCTTACCTTATTGTTCCAGCTAATGCTTCTAGCCCTAGCTAGAAGGAATGGTCGTTTGTGGTGGTTTGAAAGAAAATGGCCTCTTTAAAGGAATGGCACTTTTAGTAGGTGTGGCTTTGTTGGACTAGGTGTGACATTTTTGGAGGAAGTGTGTCACTGTGGAGGTGGGCTTTGAAGTCTCCTATGCTCAATCTATGCTAGTGTGGCAGGCAGTTCACTTCTTGTTGCTTGTGGATCAAGATGTAGAACTCTCAGCTCCTTCTCCAGCACCATGTCTATCTGCACACCATGTCCACCATGATAACAATGGACTAAACTTCTGAAATGTAAGGCGGCTCCAATTAAATGTTTCCTTTATAAGAGTTGCTGTGGTCATTGTGCCTCTTCATAGCAATAGAAACTCTAATTAAGGCACCATCCCTGTCTCATTCCTGATTTAAATGGGGTTGCTTTGTGTTTTTCTACATCTAGGATAATAGTGGCTCTGGTTTTGTCATACATAGATAGCCTTTGCTATGTTGTGATATGTTTCCTCTAGTCCTACTTTCTCTAGAAATTTTGTCATGAAGGAATGTTGGATTTTGTCAGGTTACTTGTTTTTAAGCCTACTTACTATTTAACATGTTTATTGATTTACATATATTGAACCATCCCTGCATTTCTAGGATAGAGACAAATTAATCTTGGTGGGTGATCTTTTTAATACATGCCTATTTTTATTTTGCAAGTGTTTTATTGAAGAGTTTTATATCTATGTTAATGAGGTGTGTTGGCATGTAGTGTGTGTGTGTGTGTGTGTGTGTGTGTTTACCAGGTGTTGATATTAGAATACCTCCAAATTACTAATCTCACCATTTTATGACCTCCAGAAAGAGTTCTATTCTATCAGGACCACCTGGTTCTTGAGTTGGGGGAGTGATAATTTATTCAGGGAACTCTGTTCCTAGAAAAATTCATTAAGTTCTCTGAGCTTCAGTTTCTCTTTTTGTAAAACAAAAGAGTAAGTCTCCCCCAGGTGTACCTCAAATGGCTTTGGGAGAGTTTACTGAATTAGTAATCTTGAAAATATTTTCAAGTGACAAATATTTGCCTAAGTACGGTCTGTAAAAAAGGCATCAGTTATTGAAAAGTAAAGAAAAATTCTAGGATATTTGATATATTGATGTCATAGTTTGGTAAGCTTGTAGATGTATAAATGACATGGATATGAATCAAGTTTTAAAGAAAAATAATCTATTCCCAGATGCTCATAAATATACATCTCTAGGAAAAATCATTTAGAAGAGGAGTTGGCATGTTTTTTTGTAAGAAACAGATAAAGGATGAGGTTTTGGGGCTCTGGTTGTGCGTTCTTGTCACTGTTCAGTCTCACTGTGGCTTGAAAGCTATTGAAGGTATTAAGCAGACACAGGGACAACATACTGAAATTTGATTATTATATAATTTTCACTAGCAAAACTATTATTCTTGTTATGTGTGGTGGCATACTCCTTTAAAGACAATCAAAGGAAATGATATTGACGATCTCAAAGGAGCCTTCACTGCCTCTTTACCCACTCAGCCATCTTGCTGAACCTGAAATTTTCAAAGAGAATCTTTTTTATTGTGTTTTTAAAACAAACAATATTTTAGGTTACATATAAATAATAAAATGGTTAAACATTAACATGTAATCACTTTACATGGTTTCCTCCATCATCAGTTAGTTTTGTGTTGAGAGAACTAACTAAATCTCTTCATTTAGCAAGAATCTCAGGCACAATATGATTTGGTCAAAGTGTCTCTTCAGGTTGAGAATTAGATCTCTAGATTCACTATTCTTTCTATTCTCTATTTACTAACTGATAATCCTTGATCTCCCCAGTCTCTCCATGCTGACTCTTCCTTACTACTTCCTCTTTTCTCCTTGTCTCCTAGTCCCACCTATCTTCCTTTCCTATTGGCCAACAGTGCTTTATTCATTAACCAATAAGAGAAACATATTTACAGAATGACATCTCCCATCATCTCCTCTTTTCTGTCCAAAATAAAAGAAAGGGTTTTAATCTTAACATAGTAAAATATCAAATAACCACAGTTAACAATATTTAGTTCATTAACACTTAGCAAGATTTAAAGAAAGTATTTCATCATCTATCCTATCTTTGTGAGTCTAAAGTCCTATATGTAACTTATCTTTAATCCTAACTAAGGAAAACTATAACCTTAACTATGTCTTCAGCTCCTTCAAAGACTACAGAAGGATAATATATAAACTCTAGAAATGACAGAGACATCTCGCCTGGTCAGTCATCTGAAGTTCTTCTGTAATGTTTCATCTACAGCCCGTAGGCCATAGTGTGTCTGGAGGACTTCTCAGCAAAGCAAGAAATATCAAAATGTCCCACCTGTTGGCAGTTTTTCAGTCACTTTTCTCTGCACCCTGCAAACTGTCTGGCAGACTCTTCCATGAAGCAGGAACCCTGTAGCAATGTTCATCTTGTATCGGCAGTCACTTTCCTGTGGGTCCTCCATGTCCAGTTTATACAGCATAAAGTCAAATAGTTCAGACAAAAGCGGGATCTTGCCCAAATGTCTATTTTTGACATATTGGGTTTCTTCGGTGTCCGTATACCTTTTTTATGCAGGTGGTGTTGCCAGGAACAGTTATGTTTCACTGTCAAGAAAAATCCTAAACCATTTTAAATGCCATGTTCTGTAGGTCTTTGAAAGGTTTGAAGAATGCCTATCCATCTCAAATATATCTTGAAAACCTAACTAACTTAACACTAAGTTTTGACTATTATAGGTAACTATCTATAATGTGTACTAAATTATACATTATATTTTTAAATGAACTATATAAACACAACACCTAAACAAGAGGAGAAATATACATATCACAAAATTGACCTTAAATTTGTATCAACAAATTTGTTTCCAAAACAAAGTATTTATATCTATACCATAATCCCCTTTTTACCTTTAAAGAGATTGGTTGTGGTCATTAACCATTTATAACCAACCCCATTTAAGTGAAAACAAACATTTATAGACAATATTAGGGAATTTGGGTGTCATTCTTTCCAAACTGCTTCTTGCTGGTAGGGGGTGCAATTTAAAGACAACATAGCATACAGTATCCAGACTCTTTTTGTGCTTTCCATCTTTACATGGCGTTTTTATTACTCTATTTATTTTATTTTTATTTTTTCATTTTTTCAGACAGGGCTTCTCTGTGTAATTTTGCCTGTCCTAGATTTAACTCTGTATACCAGGTTTGCTTTGAAATCACAGAGATCTGTTTGCCTCTGCCTCCCAAGGGCTACAATTAAAAGCATGTGCCACCACACCCAGCTACTCTCTTTTTATTATTCTTTTTTAAAACATTTTATCCTGTTTCTTTTTCTCTCCCAAGCCTACATATATTTTAAAACACACTGTAAACTTTTAGAGGTTTTTCTTAATCTGAATATGTCTTTACTGTAAATCTTTATCTTTTTCTGTCCACGAGTCTTATCTGCTAAACACATTGCTAAAATGAAAGCCACAGGTGTATTGCAGTGGTCTATCCAAGATAGTGGCAGGTACCTTTACCACCAGAACTGAGAGCTGTGCTCACTGCCTTGGTCTATGCTGCCATCCTGCAGCATGTTTGCCAGCTTAGAGATATGGTCATTGCCATTGCCAGCTCTCATACACACCATTAAGTTGTTAGCAGAGCTCTTTAAAAGCTGTGTGGGTTTTTTTTTTTTTTTTTTTTTTTTTTTGCCTCTTATACTGAGTCAGGAAACCTCCCTTAAAGGAGCTGTGCAAGTCTCTGTCTCTAGCAAAACAGAGTACAACTGAGAAAAATGCTGTTACCAAGAAGCCTTGCTTGTCTCTGTTCTTTAGTTCCTAAAACCCTTTCTTAAGCTTTTGTTAAGTTTTAAGTGAAAGTTCTTAGCTACATTGCGGTGCCATTTTGTTAAAAGGAGGTTTCCCTATTAGCCTGGTCCCACAGCCACGCCAGCCCCAAATAACACACAGAGATGCTGTATTAGATATAAGGCTGTGGCCTGTTACTAGCATTACTTATTGGCTAGCTCTGTCTTAAATACTAACCCATTTCTAAGTATTTCCATGTGGTCTTATCTTATCAGAAAGGGGGGCTGGAATTCTGCTCTCCCATTTTACATCTTCAAACTCGTGTCTAAAGAGTTTTGTTGTTAAAAAATTATTTAATCTAGTAACCCAAAGATTGTTTCCAGTACTGGCATTCACTGATCTTGCATCTCAATTGGAGCTGGCATATCAAACACACACACACACACACACACACACACACACACACACACACAAATATACACATACCTATAAAAACATTTTCTGAGAATTTTAATTCTAGGCTATAGGAAAAGTATAATTCATGAGACTTTGGGACTACAGAAGTGTTGTTAAATGAAAAAAAAAAAAAAAAGGAATCAGTCAGTAAATAGCACTTGGAAGGAACATATTTTGATGCTACTGGACAGATTACCTGCAATAATTTTACTCCCCACCAAGTATTTACTGCCATTGGAATTGTGTAGTCAGTCATATATGCATAGCTGAACCAAAAAGAGCTGTGATATGCCTGCCAGAGTGTCAAGTGTCCTGGGCAGTGCCTCCGCTACAAGTTTTGCTGTATTAGCACTTCATAGTTCATAAGGTAGAGGCTTGGAAATGCCAGTTTCAGAGCTTATTTCTCCTTCTGTTGTGGATATTTCATAGTTCTAATCTCCAGAAATAATTTCAGAAGCTTGCAATTTCAAGTGCTGCACAGAATAGAATATACTGTACTGTACAATCTGTTTACATATAGCATATATATGTATGTATGTATAAAGTGATATCTGTTAACATATCTAACAAATATCAGTTAGTAACAAAACATTTGAGAATGAATAAGAGCTTGGGAAGGAACATGAAATTTTGTTGATGTGCTAATGCTCACTCTTCAATCTCCTGCTGAGAAATGACAACACACTTAATACTCCGTGCGACCTGTCAAACTGCATATCTGAAAGGCAGGCTTTCCAGGATGTTTGGGTCGTGGCCTACCACTGATTATATGCCAGGACCATGTCAATATTGTTGGTACAATAAAGAGAGTCCTTGGCCTGATAGTTGGCCACCATGCAAAGCCAATAGCATGCTGGTTACATAGGAACATTGTAGAAAAGCAGGGGGTTGACTAGTCTGAGAATGTAGGCAAGAGCTGTCTCCTGTGTGCATCTCAATGTCCTGATGTTTAGGATGTTTGCTTAAGGTCTCTCTCATCCCTGAGATCCCTATTATCAAAAACAGGATAACCTTCATAGTTAAGATTAACCTCTGTGTTTATTTAGCTTTTCCAACAGTGTTTATTAATATCATGAATTAAACTCCAGTCTTAAAGGTGCCTTCAAAAGGATACAACTGCCCCATTTATGAGCAGGAGGAACCCAACTTAGAATAAGGATGTCTACTCCCTGAAGAGTACAGTTAGCAAGCTGCAGTTGCAGAAGGGGAAGTTTAACAGATAATCAGGTTCCAGAGCTAGAATGCAATGTCCATGTGGGGATATGACATTGGGGTAATGACACCCAGAGAATTGGGGTCCAATGCTAAGACCTGTCATGTGTCACAGAGAAAGCTATGACAGTGCTGCTGTCCTCCTCTGAGCATTTGCAGTTGCATTTAAGCTGAAAGAAAATAGCAGCGAAAGCAATAAGAGAAATACCAGGCAGCCTGAACACTGGTGGCCAAGGAAGAGACATCATCAGAAGAAAGCAGTGGGAACTTGGCACCACTGAAGTGTCATTACAGAATCAGCCAAAAGCATTGTCAGCTTGTAGCAAGACAGCCATTGCCTTCTCCAGAGGCTCCGCAGTAGGAGAGATGCAATGAAAGAATAAAGGAAACAGCTGCTCATCAACTGCATCCTTAGTTATCCACTGCTTGGATGGCTAACTGCCTATCATAATCAGGTGAAAGGTGGTTTCCTAGGTGATTCTGTGAGTCTGTGCAGCTGAGTCAGCTTCTGCCTTCTGTCGCTGATCCTAGTCAGTGACCTTCTCTTCCATCTTTGCTGCTGCTATCCTTCCTAGCACCATGGACAGACTGGATCTGTCTTCATTTCCATTACTGCATTTGATTTAGAATTAATTACACAAGCATAGACTTCTGGCACAAGTCTACTTTTTTTAAAAACATGTTTACAGTTCTGCTTAACACCTGAGCCATTAGTATGAAGTGACCATGTTGACCAATATGGCTCAGTTACATTTTGGCAATGAAAGACTTAGTAGGCAAAGTAGCTAATATAATGACACTCATGATCTCCACACCAATATTCTCACTCTCTCTTCCTTCCCCCCTCCTTCCCTTCTTGCCTCCCTCCCTCTTTCCCCTATTAACACACTCACACACACACACACACACCATGTATTTATAGGAGACCAGTTTCTATTCATGCAGGACAAGAAATAAATAGTGGTATGTTGCCCCAGAATATTTATGAACTCATTTGCTAAGGATTTATTGTACATTTTAACATAATGAAATGTGAATACTTTATATTGATTTTTGAACTAATAGCCATTCTACCTCTGAGAACTTCCTACAATTGTGAGAATGTTCTGTTCTGATTTTGTCACTTGTGGCTTTTGAACATGTGAAATGTTTTTGCTATTCATCCCTGAGCTCCCACGCTCAATCCTAAAATGCCTTATAATGTACTATTTCATAGTTACTATAACTTAACTGAATTTGTGAACAGAGAGAAGCCTGTTTGGTGTTGTGAACTTCTAGGGTCAAATGTGTTGTACACTTTGCAGTTGACACTGACAATTAAAGCTTACTTACTAGATGACCTTTAAGGTATTGCTGTGGGATTGTGTGACACCATCTATTAAAACAGGGTCGATTCTACATCTTACCCTAACTTATTTGCACAAGTTTAATAGAAAAGCCATCTACTCAGTACCAAGATATGATAAAGGATGGTTTCCTACTTTCAATAATCAAGATCTCTAGTACATTAAAAATAAACTGAAAGAAAACATGTTCAACAATATATTTTAGTCAATTTATTTGCTCAAATAATATAAAACAACTCTTGTTCCCTTTGTTCCTAACTTAGTATACTCACAGCCTGAGGCAATTATTAAAATACATTAAGGTCTAGTAATGTCAGGTGCTGGTACACTTAAGGGATTCAATGCTGAGTTACAAAGGTTTATAAAATTGTACGTTAGAATCAATAGGGATTTATACAATAGGGATGTATTAAACATATGCATAATATATATTAAAAACTTGTATATAACTTGTATGTATCTGTGTAAGGATTTTTAATGATGTAGTGAATTTTCCATCTCTCTCTCTGTCTCTATCTCTCTCTCTCTCTCTAAGACTGAGCCTGATAATGATGTTCTCTAGACACAAGAAGGCCTAGTTTAGGAAAAGAGTCAGAAAAAGTACTTGAAAAAATGGTCAACATAAACAGATTCAGCAAGTTATGTTATATTTTCTGCTCAAATACACATAATAATAATAATAATAATAAGGCTATTAATTTGTAGGGGGACATAGGAAGGGTTGAATGGAGGAAATGGAAAGGGTGAAGTGTTATAATTATATTTCAATTAAAATATCCTAGGAAAAATGCATAGTCTTAGGAAACACTCAAACATAGGGCCAGGTGATTTGAACATCTCCTGAAAACAAAATATTTGACTGAAACTTGAGACTGTGAGAAGATTTTTGTGATTATTTGTGATTGTAGTAATAGATTGTGTTATTCAAGAAATAATTGTCAAGGATGAGGAGATGACTCCATCAGTAAAGTGTTCAGTCTGCAAGCATAAGGCTTCAAGCTCCACTGTAAAAGCTGCATGTCTGCAGGTGTCTGTACTGCCAGAACCCGGGAGGCAGAGACAATTTTTGGGACCTGCGACCAGCCAGTAGAACCAATGGATGCACTCCAGGTCTGAATTCAAATGATGTCTCAAAATATAAGGTGGAGAAGTCACTGAGGAAGACACTCAATATGGAGCATATGTGCTCACATATAAGCACCACACCTACTCCTTTATCTGTGAGCTTATATTTAAAACCATTTATTCTTTTAAATCTTCATAATGTTTTTCTTGGTATTGAAGAAATCTCAACTTATTTAAATGTATGACATCAATTTTCAATGATTCATTAGGCATGATCTTCATAAAGTTTATTGTAATAGACACTCAGATGTGAGAAGCCGTGATCCTTCCTACCATGTTAGCAACTATGTGTGAGGTTGGATGTGCATGTGAATACATGTGTATATATATATCTAACTGTGTTGCACATGAGTACACTATTTCCCTCAGTCTGCATGAAGCATTGGTTACAGGACATTTTCTGATACCCACATCTATAGATACTCAAATCCCTGGTACAATATGGCATGGTGATCCACTCAATCTGCCCTATGGTTTTGTTTTGTTTTGTTTTAATTGTCTTTGGGTTACGTACAATGCTTCTTACAATCTAAATATTATATTAATAGCTGTGTTGTATTGTTTAGGGAAGACAATTATAATTGTTCATCCGTGTTTACTACAGGTCCATTCTTCAAATATTAAAAAAATGTGTACGATTTTATAGAAAGAGGGAAAAGATGATGGAGAAGGGGGAAGGGGAATAAAAAAGAAGTAAAAGGAGAAAGAAAGGGGAAATGGAGGAGAATAAACTATTATAAAATTTAGATGTTGTAGAAAGTGCTGACCTGAACAAGGAGGAGCTCATGGACTCCAGTCTGATAGCTGGGAAACCAGCATAGGACCGACCCAGATTCCCTGAATGTGATGTTAGTTGGGAGGACTGGACAGTCTCTGGGGCCTCTGGTAGTGGACTAGTATTTATCCCTAATATACGAATGGACTTTGGGATCCCATTCCACATGGAGGGATACTCCCTCAGCCTAGACACATGGGGGAGGGCCTGGGCCTTGCTCCAAATGATATGACAGATTTTGAAGAACCCTCATGTTCACCTTCCATGGGGAGCAGAAAGGGGATGGGATGGAAGCTAGTGGGGGAATAGGGAGGAAGGGAGGATGCAGGAACTGGGATTGAGATGTAAAACAAGCTTGCTTGTTTGTATATACCCTGGACCTTTAGACATGAATTTATGCTTAAATTTTGAGTATGAGTATCTGGACTGAAAGAAAGTCACTGTGAGAGAATAAACAAGTATATAAAGTGTTCTAAGATAGATGAGAAGGGACTTATATAACACACTGAAAATACAGTTCAGGTTGCTTTCAGGTTCTTTCTATTACAAATAATGCTTCTATGAACACAGTTGAACAGATGTCGTTTTGGTATGAATGTGCATCTTTTAGGTATATGCCTATGAGTGGCATTGCTGGATCTTGTTGTAAACTTATTCCATTTTCCTGAGGAACCACCCTACTGATTTCCAAAGTGGCTGTAGAAGTTTGCATTCCCACCAGCAGTGGAGAAATGTACCCCTTTCTCAACATCCTCTCTAGCATAAACTGTCATTGGTGCTTTTGATTTTAGCAATTCTGACAGAAGTAAGATGTTATCTCATAGTTGTTTTGATTTGCATTTCCCTGATGGCTAAGGATGTTGAGAAATTTCTTAAGTGTCTTTCAGCCATTTTAGATTCCTCTATTGAGAATTCTTTATTCAGTTCTGTACCCCACTTTTTAAATGGTTTACTTGAAGTTATAGCTTCTTGAGTTATTTGTATATATTGGAAATTAGCCCTCTGTCAGATGAGGTGTTGGTGAAGATCTTTTCCCATTCTGTGTGCTGCCATTTTGTCTTGTTGACTGTATCCTTTGCCTTACAGAAGCTTCTCAGTTTGAGGAGGTCCCATTTATTAATTGTCAATCTCAGTGTCTGTGCTACTGATGTTGTGTTCAGGAAGAGGTCTCCTGTGCTAATTCATTCAGGGGTACCTCCTTCTTTCTCTTCAAAGAGATTCAATGTAGTTGGATTTATGTTGATCAATTTGGACTTAAGTTTTGTGGATGGTGATAGATATGGATCTATCTGCAGTCTTCTACGCACCAGCATCCAGTTGTGCCGACACCATTTGTTGAAGATGCTTTCTTTTTTTCCATTGTATAATTTTAGTTGCTTTGTCAAAAATCAGGTGATATAGGTTAATATCAGCATGTTGAAGTGACTCCATTGGTCTACCTGTCTATTTTACTGAGGAATGGATAAAGAAAATGTGGTACCTTTACACAATGGAGTACTACTTAGTGGGAAAAACAAAACAAAACATACTCTTGAAATTTGCAGGTGAATAAATGGAACTAGAAGAAACCATGAGGTAACCCAGTCACAAAAAGATGACCATGGTATGTACTCACTCATATATAGATATTAGACATAGAGCAAGGGATCACCAGCCTACAATTCACATCACCAGAGAAACTAGGAAACAAGGAGGACCCTAAGAGAGACATACATGGTCCCTCACATAAGGGGAAAGGAGATCTCCTGAGCAAATTGGGAGTGGGGGGGCAAGTTAGAAGGAAGAGGAGGGGAGAGAAGAACATGGGGAAGCAGTAAAATTGAGGGGAAGAATAGAAAAAAAAAACTCAAGGAAAGAGATACGATCATAGAAGCATCCCTTATAGGTTTAAAGAGAAATCTCACACTAGAAAAATGTCCAGAGACCTACAAGGATGGCCCCAACTAACAACCTAAGCACTAATGGTAAGGCTACCTTAAATGCCCTTCCCCTATAATGAGACTGATGACTGCCTTACATGCTATCCTAGAGCCTTCATCTGGTAGCTGATGGAAGCAGAAGCAGACACCCACAGCTAAACACTGACCCGAACTGCTGGAATCCAGTTGCAGAGAAGGAGGAGTGATGATCAAAGGGGTCAACACCAGGCTGGGGAAACCCACAGCAACAGCTGACCTGAGCAAAGGGGGAGCTCATGGACCCAAGACTGATACCTGGAAAACCAGCATAAGACTGACCCAGATCCCCTGAACATGGGTGTCAGTTAGGAGGCCTGGGCAGTCTATAGTACCTCTGACAGTGGAGCCAGGATGTATCCCTGGTGCATAAAAGGACTTTAGGAGTACATTCCCCATGGAGGGTTACTCCCTTAGTCTAGAGATATTGGGGGGGGCAGACTCTACCCCAAATGATTTGACTGACTTTGATGATCCCTCATTGAAGGCCTCATCCTTCCTGGGAAGTGGATGGGGAATGGGATGAGGAGGTTGTGGGGGGAATGGGAGGATGGGAGGTTTAGGGAACTGGGATTGATATGTAAAATAAGAAAAATATTAAAAATTTTAAAAAGGAAAACAAAAAAGAAAATATGGTTCAGGAAGTGATACTGGGTTGTAAGAGAAGCTACTGATAGTGGCCATCACCTGTTGCCTTAGGTAACAGCCACCAAGTTTAATTCTGTGCTAATTGCTCTAATTTGAAAGCCATTGAATGAAGCATGAATTCTTTGCCAAGGTGAGGCAGAATGATACCAGTATATACCCAGAGGGGCCACCCTATGACATGATTTAGTTAGGAGGTAGAAAAACCTGCATTTGAATGCTCATTCCATTATTTATCCATTCAGTGAGAATTCTGAAATCTATTAACTCTTCTGTGGTATTGAGTTTTGATCTCACAGAATTCTCATTCACTCATAATTTAAACTCATGACCTCATTTGGGATACAGGTTTGCCACAGTGGATTAGCATTAGCTCTAACTTCATTGACTGGCACACTTGTAAGAAAAGGACTGAGAGCTAACATGATGTGAAGATCAACACAAAGATTTCATTGATGTGTCCAGAAGCCAGAACCTGGATACAGAACAAATTCTCTCTCAGAGCCTCTAGATTTTAGAGTCTAAAAGGAACCAACCCTGCCAGCACTTTGTTTTATAGTCATGTTTTTCCATGACTGGGATAGAACACATTTTTATTAAGATGTCCAGTTTGTGGTATGGTATTTGTCATGGTAGGTCTAGGAAATGAACACATTTTCAAACTATTTGCTTCCATTTCAGAGACAGGATAATGGTTCTTGCCCAAATTTTGTTGAGAACTAGAATCACTAAGAAGTCACTGGCTGGCTAAAAAGTGCTCTGCAAATATCTGTCCCTGAAAACACTTTCTAAGATCATGGAATGCTTGATAGTGTCTGAAAACTAACTGGGCAGCAGCCAAAGCATGCCATACCTTATATCCACCATGCCAAGGAGAACATGCCACAGGAGAATTAATAAAGCCATCTAATATTATTTAGCATCTTGGTCATTGAACAGAATAGTAATAAAATGTGTTGGTATTTACTTGGGTGTAGGTGTTAAGCCAGGCCAACATCCTGGCTTTATTTTTCATTACTCAGAATCATTTTCCTTTCATGGACCAGTCAAAGCTCACTGTGCAATGACTTAGTAAGAAAAATATGTGTTCATTTAAACCTCCAAGTGGAGTTTGAAGGCTGGTTCTGTTTTTCCAAAAGAAACCACAACTTCTTAAAAAGCAGGAAGCCTTTGTACTTTGTAGCTAGTGCAATCTGCAGTCCCAGGAGGAAATAGATGTGTGAAGCCATTCAGTGCAGCTCACTTTCAGATGGTTTGGTAAATATTAGCTAATTTGTTCCTATTGCTCCCCTGAGGGAACTATGAGTTGTGTTCTTTCACAACATAGAGGCACAAATGGATCAAGCTGGCTTTAAAACAAGGGAGCAGAGAGGTTCAATGTTCTCTGGAGTGAACTCATGCGGTGTTATGATTCTATTCACTGGTGTGTATATACATGATATGAGAAACCCCTCAACCTCTCTGTGCTCCTCACTGATCTGAAAATATTCAAGAAATTGTGTACGTGTATGTGTGCATGTGTATGCATAGGTGTGTATGTGTGTGCATATGTGTGTCTGTGTGTGTGCGTGTGTGTGTGTGTGTGTGTGTGTGTGTGTGTGTGTGTGTGTGTGTGTGTGTCTGATCTATATGTTTTTTATACATGTGGGTAGGTGGTGAGCATACCCCAACTGGAGGTTGACATTTGGTTCCTCTCTATTTCTCTCTGGCTCAGGTTTGAGACATGATATTGGTATACTCCAGAAAATTCTCTTTCTTTCTTTCTTTCTTCCTTTCTTTCTTCCTTCCTTTCTTTCTTTCTTTTTTTTTTTTTTTTGTACTTTTTCTATCTTAAAATGCAATGTTGCTTTATATCAGTATTTTTCAAATGTCAAACGCGGCCTGCCACTAGGTTGGTCACCTCGGAAGTTCTTGAAGATTCTAGTTGCTGGGTTCTGCCCTGTGAGATTGTGTTTGCAACGGTCAGGGTTAGATCTTGGAAATATGTGCTTCTATCAAGGACCCTGTGCTATTCTAAGTTGGGAATCTACAGGGAACTCCATGACTCTAGAGACCTGAAACTTCTTCAACATCCTGGTTTTATTGTTTTCTTTCTAACACTTGGCATTTGCAACTTTCTGTGTTTATAAGCTGGGTTGTTGCCAAAAATCGAGTACAAATTTATCAGCATATCATTCCCAATGGAGAATTCAAGTAGGAGCCAAATGATGCAGAGAACCCATGCTTATTGTTTCCCAGCCCTCATGGAAGCACAAACCATTACAAGTCTGTGTAAAAACTCACACATTCTCCAATCCCACATTTGAAGTCTGGCTTGATTTGAGATCACTGCTGTGTTTTTCAAAGTTCTATGACACCTTCCTGAGGCCTAGATAGTAACAACTACCCAGTATTTCAAATTCTTTAGAGAAAAGTGATTATCATAGTTGTATATGAGAGTCATTATGGTGTTCAGATGATTCCTACTGACCTATAGGATAAAAAGAAGCCTCCCATTAAAGGGGCTGGGGAGATGGCTCAGTGGTTAAGGGTACATACTACCATTACAAAGCCCTTGTTTGGTGACTCACAACCACCTGTAACTCCAGCTTTCAGGGATATGATACCTTCTTTGTGTTCTGAGGGAGACATCTGCACACAGACATGGACAGACACATATACACATAATAAAAATTAAATAAATTCATTTACAAAGACTTCATTAGAGTTAATTTTAGATTAAATAAGTTCATTTGATATGTGTATTAGGATACATTTTATTTTGTTTTATTTTTGGGAAATCGTGCATTCAGGTGCTTTTATAGCTCTCCAGAAATACCATTCCTTACTCAGTGATCAAATTACTTCTTTTCTGTTGGAAATAATTCATAAACTCTGCCTAAGTTCTAAATTTTCCTAATCAGACTTAAAACTCTCTCTCTCTCTCTACATATATATATATATATGTATATATTCTCATAAAGTTAAAATTAAAATGATAATTAAAACAGTTTTTATTTATAGAAACCATGTCCCAGAGAGATAAAATAACTCACTCAAGATCACTTATCAAATTAGTATCAAGAAAATCTCAACCTCTGGTTCTTAGTTCCATAGTCAGTGATCAATAAAGCTAATAAAACTATTCTTCTCATTCATAGCCCTAAGGGCTCTCTAAAGAAAGGCATAGTGAGGCACACCCCCTACACATACAAACACACAGATGGGGGGAGGGATATGGAGGTTGATACATGTCCAGATTGTCAGTCAGTATGGAAGGTGCAGGCAAGCCAAAGGTGTTAGTCAAGTTCGAGGTCCAGTTGTATAGCTCCAGCTTAAATGCTAGCAAGCCCAAGAGCCAAGGAGAACTGGAGTTTGCATTTCAGTATGAATACAAAAGCAGGAAAAAAATTCCCAAGCATGAGGCAGCCGGGGGTGGGGGGAGGTCCTTTGTGCCCCGTACCATTGACTGGTTAAATGAAACCTATATGCATTATAGAAAACAATATGGCTCCCAATCCACTTCAAAGATAATCTCACCTGCAATTATTCTTACAGATAACCAAAATAACATTTGTATAAATGTTTGGGCACTTTACGGTTCAGTTGAGTTGATACAGAACATTAGTCTTCTCAACACGTAACAGAATGACCAAATGAAAAAGTTATAAACACAAATCAGACAAGGAAGTAGAAATAAAGTCATTGTATTTTTTGGTGGAAAAGAAAAAAAACAGTGCAGCTATTATATATAGTTGGACAGTTTTTATTAAGCAAAATATCATACAACATTACTATTGAATTCTGGAGTTTAGTTTCAGAGAAACTAAAGAAATAAAAACTATGCTTACACAAAATGCATGCACTGCTATTCATAGGAGCCACACCGGTGTGCCCTTGAGCAAATGCCAGGATCACATATGCTCTGTAATAAAAGTAAACTAACTGTTAATATATGCCACTGCTTGAATGAATCTGTAGGAAATTGTGCTGAGTGACAAATGCCAATTCCAGAAGATTTAAAGTTTATGGAGCCATGTCTATAATCTTTTAAATGACAAGATTTCCAAAGTGAAGACCGTATTATTTCTAGGCAGTAGTGATAGGTTGGTGCAGTGGTTGAAAGGAGAAGGTGGCTATGGATAATCAGTACAAGCAAGTTTTGTGGAGGAAGGACTCTCAGCTCATGCCTATAGTGATTCTACATAAACCTCTATGTGTAGCAAAACTGAGAAGTCCGTGTTTGCACACCACTCAGATTAAAGAGATGGGGCATCACATGCACTGTAATACTCTGCCATAGTTTTCAAGTCTGAAATTGGATGGTGTATTGAGGTCCTTTCTGTGTTACTTCCTACAGTTTCACTTGAACTGATAATTGTCTTGTAAATGTTTCAATTAGAGAAGAGACATTCCTGCAGAAAGCTAGTTTTATGAATGCTGTATGTCATTTTGAGCAAAAGGATGCTTGTGTGCTGCCATTCAATTTGTTGTTGAGAAAGTAGACCTCTATTTTATACCTGTGAGAGTCTGGATTGCCACAAACAAATAATCTGATGCATTCAAATTTATTTTTCATTTGTGTGTGGTGAAGTATGTAGGGCAAAGGTCAATCTTGGTTGTCTTCCTCAATTGCTCTCCATCTTTTTATTTATGTATTATTGATTGACTGATTGATTTTAGATATGCTCTCTTAGAGCATTTTGGCTACCCTGCCTACCCAGAATGCCCATCTCTCAGCCTCTGTAATGTAGATATTCACCATTGCACCCAGCTTCCCTCATGGGTACTGGAGATGTAAGCCCAGATTATCATGCTTGCACAGCCTACACTTTGTCAACTGACCCATCTCCCCAAGATACATTTTAAATCATTTGACCTGCTTATTTTCTACCCATTAAAGCAACAGGAAAATAATTAGAAATAAAGGAAACATTTGTAAATAGTATTTTTAACATGTTATTATGATAACACTAAAATGTCAAACACTCTTCATTATAATCATACTTTCCAAAATACTTATTAATTGAGTAGAAATTCATGAGATAATGGTGAGTACAAGAGTTAAAATGACACTGGTCTTTATATCAGAAACTGTATTCCAACAAATGTATCTGATAACATATATTTCCTAGATGTCTGAGTTGGGTCAAATTGCTAAATCCCTTTCTGGGCCTATTAATTTTACAATAGCCATTCCATAAGAACATTTATCTTTTATAAAATTGAAATGGCTTATAGCCATTTCTAAGCTTTTGTAAGCATGTTAATATTAAAGCTGGTGTGAAATAGAAATTGTCTCTGTGTGGTAGTGATAGTATCCTTATTTGTACCTTCTGTATTTCGAAAAAAACGTTCATATTTAACAGCCATATGATACTTTGGTTTTTTTTTAATGGTGTGTATATGCACACATTAAATATTGAACTTATTTCCACTCTTTACAACATTAATTATTAATTTCCATCAATGCATAATTCATACCTATAACTCCTACAGGCAGTCTATATGTAAAGAACATTGTAAACATCAGATGATACATTCTTAGATTTCTTTTAGACAATGGGAGTCTATGAACTGAGTGTTTAGCTGCATTCAGGTTTAAAACTTATAATTAAATACTATGATTTGATCTTGAAGAACAGAAATAAAATGTTGAAAAATGCTGTTCATTTTGTCAGTAGAGAAATACCTTTCTGGGCTAGTAATGAGATTACTAAAGAGGTAACTTATGCTAATTGTTTCAAATACACTGTATGATATGTTGGCTTTAGAACTGAGAACTCCATATTTATCACCATGCACAAAACTTAAGTCCAAATAGATCAAAGATCTCAACATAAATCCAGCCACACTGAACCTCTTAGAAGAGAAAATGAGAGGTACCCTGGAATGAATTGACACAGGAGACCACTTCTTGAACATACATAACACCAGTAGCACAGACACTGAGATCAACAATTAAAAATTGGGCCTCCTGAAACTGAGAAGCTTCTGTAAGGCAAAGGACACAGTCAACAAGACAAAATGGAAGCACACAGAATGGGAAAAGATCTTCACCAACCCCAATTCTGACAGGGGACTGATTTCTAAAATATACAAAGAACTCAAAAAGCTAGTCAACAAAACATTAAATAATCCAATTAAAAAGTGGGATATAGAACTAAATAGAGAATTCTCAATAGGGGGATCTAAAATTGCTGAAAGACACTTAAGAAATTGTTCAACATCCTTAGCCATCAGGGTAATGCAAACCAAAACAACTCTGAGATAACATCTTAAACCTATCAGATTGGCTAAAAACAAAAAACACCAAGGACAATTTATGCTGGAGAGGGTGTAGAGAAAGGGAAGCACACCTTCATTGCTGCGAGGAATGCGAACTTGTACAGTCACTTTGGAAATCAGTATGGCAGTTCCTTGGGAAAATGGGAAGAAACCATCCTGAGTGAGGTAACCCAGTCACAGAAAGACAAACATGGTATGTATTCTCTCATATATGGATATTAGACATAGAGCCAAGGATTACCAGCCTATAATCCACACCTTCAGAGAAGCTAGGAAACAAGGAAGACCCTAAGAGAGACACACATGGTCAAAGAGGAAAGGGACAAGAGCTCGTGAACAAATTGGTAGCAAGTGGGGAGGGGGAAGGAGATAGGAGAAAGGTGAGGGGAGAAGAAGAGTTGGGGATAACATGAGGGATCAAGAAAATTGAGTGGGGGAAGAATAGAGGAGAGCAAGAAAAGAGATACCTTAATAGAGGGAGCCATTACAGGTTTAAAGAGAAATCTGGCACTAGGGAAATGTCCAGAGATCTACAAGGATGACCACAACTAAGAATCTAAGCAACAGTGGAGAGGCTACGTTAAATGCCCTTCCCCTATAATGAGATTGAAGACTACCTTAAATGCCATCCTAGAGCCTTCGCCCTGATGGAAGCAGAAGCAGAGTTTAAAAAAAAGAAAGAAAAGAAAAAGAACCTCTCCCACAAAGGAGAACTCAAACCAATTGCCTGACACATTAGGAGGCATTTAAACATTGACTTAAGCACACAAGTGAACTTTTTAATTTGCCTTTCAAGAGGCATCTACCAGCCTTCCAGTTTGTAGACCTGTTGCATTGCAGTGCTATGAGAAAAGGATGATCTTGGGAGACAGGAAACCTCAGCATGAAGTCAACAGGAGCAATCTCATGTATATATTCCAGTACAATTCATCTAGCTTATACAGCAAGCTACTAACCGACCTCTCTATGACATTTCATTCCACAACCCAAGGTCTTCTGAAAAATGCTGTTCATGACATGTGGTCCCTAAACTTCAGAAACACATTATGCTTAATCATCACTTTGTTCATTATTGTTTCTCATTCTTATTGATATTTGAATATGCTTTAGGCTTCAAATTATTTATTTTATTGTACTTATAAAGCCATTTTAATGAAAGTATTTATAAAGTTCTTTGGACATACTACCCCTCACACACCCCACTAGCTAAACCCACATTTCTTCACCTCCCTGCTCTACTCACATATATAATTATATATATATATATATATATACATATATATACATATATATGTAAAGTTTATGACTTATAAATGAGAGAAAACATGTAATATTTATCTTTCCAGGGTTGACTTAATGTGATTATCTCCAGCTGTATTCAGTTTCCTGTCAACAACATAGCTTCATATCTTTTTCTTGGTTGACAATAATTCCACTATGAATATATACCATATGTTTTTATACTTTGCTTTGTTGACAGACACTTGGGTCGGTTCCATAGTTTATATACTATGCACAGTGCCAACATTGCTAACATTGATGTGGAAGTTTCTCTGTGATGTGTTGACGTAGAGTCTTTTGGGTAAATATCCAGGAGTGGTATAGCTGGGTCATATGTAGTTCTCATTTTGGAAATTTGGAAGTTTTGTTGTTGTTATGTGTTTGTCTGAGAAACTTCCATAATAATTGCCACCATAACTGGATTAGTTTACGTTCTCACTACAAGAGTCTGTTTTCTCTATACCCATACTAGCATATGTTGTTATTTGTTTTCTTGATGACTCCCACTCTGACTGGGGTGAGATGGAATTTCACTGTAGTTTTGATTTGCATTTTCTAACGAATTTGAGCCTTTTTCATAAGTTTAAAAATATGTCATAATCTGAAAGTTCCTTGTGACACCTGGTAACAAAATGCTTGCAGAATACAACTTTTAAAATACTGTGTTTTCTGAAAATAGAGGCCCCATATTTTCACATTATATTCATTCATGATCTAAGATCTGTACTCCTTTAAGGAAATCATTAGTATTTGACTGTAATGTTTATTATCAACCCCGAAAGGATATTAAAATTGTCTGAACTCACAGCTTTCTGTTTTATTTATTTATTTGATTATTTGTTTTTGGTATTTCAAGAGAGAGTTTCTCTGTATAACAGTCCTGTATCTCCTGAAACTCACTCTGCAGACTAGGTTGGCCTTAAACTCACAGAGATCAGACTGCCTCTGTTCCCCAGTACTAAAATTAAAGGCGTGCACCACTACCACCACCCAGCTATCCATTTTTATTCTTAATACAGTGAAGTTATAGTCTCAGAGGAAAGTCTAACACCCATTAGACCTACAAAAATATGTGCCCTATAACAATTAAAAAGTTCAAATTATGTAGACATGATCTGTCTTTTAAAACAGTTTTCATAGCAAGCCCAAACTGAGTATGAACTCTAGATCATTGTGACTCAGCCTCCCAAGAGCCCGAATTACAGCTATGCACCCAGCTGTCTGGCCTGTTTATCATTTTTAATGTGTCAAAGTTTCAAAGATGATAATATTTTATAACACAGTTGACTGGGCAACATGGTAAATGCATATCCATACAATAACCATGTGGATGATATAATCATTATTGTAGGGAATTTGGAGCTATTGCTTCAACTTATCACTGCATGCATTCTGACCCAGAAAGTTTACAGGTAGGAATTTCATGTATATATCCATAGGCATTTAGAATAAAAAAAATCTATAAAGTAATTCAGCCTTGTAATATCTAATACAGAAGGCTGGCTATAAATTAGGTAGCAACTGATCAAGGAGATGACAGAACATAATTAAGTGGATTTTTGTGTATCTAAAACACAAGATGGCACAATGTACTAGATGTAATATTTGTTAAGCAATATTATTGAGTCAACAGAGCAAAGGTGTGGACTGAGACAACATTAATCATCTCTGAAAGAATTCATCAAAACATGTCAATGGCCTGACATGGTGGCACATGTCTTTAATTCCAGCACTCAGGAGGCAGAGGCAGGGAGATCTCTGTGGGTTTCAGGTGAGCCTCATCAACATGGAGAGCTCTATCCAAGCTAGGGCCACACACAGTGTGACTCTGTCTCAAAACACTAAAGCAAAACAAGATGCTCCTCCAAAAATCATCAAATAAGAACCATGACAAAGGTTCTGTTCTGTGGAAGGATGATGTTGGCAAGAACTGAGGAGTTTAAAACAATCATCGTCTTGTGCATTTTATGTGATGAGAGCATATTTCCTAATAAGAGAAGAAATTAACATGATGAGGAATAATGACTTTATACAAATATATAATAGATCAAAATGTGTACAATCAACTTTCCTTTTGTTAGAGTTAATTATTTTCCTATTTTCTCTCTAGACAAAAAGATGGTATGCAATTATTTTACAGTAATGATAAGAAATGGTTTTTAGAAGGTTGAGAATTAAGCTCCATCACATTTAAATTCTTTTATTGCATTCACATATAAGGGATATAATGAACAATTAATTGTGTGAGAGCCCCTATGTGTGTGAGGTTCCCTGTGTGTGAGGGCCCCAGTGTGTGTGAGGTCCCCTGTATGTGATGTCCCCTGTGTGTATGAGATTCCTTCTATGTGTGAGGCTTCACTTTGTGTGCAAGATCTTCTCCTGTCTTTCTGTTTTCTGGAATTTTTCTGTGGCATTGACTAAAATTTGAATGATTTTAAAAATGTGTTCAATGAAATTTGGGTACATGGGTATGTTAATATTCACATATTCACTTAAATAAAGTGCTTTCTGCTCACATAAGTAGAAGCAGGACAAATGGTCTTGTTGCATATGCCACCCTTATTTGAGTAGGAATTTTATTATTTCTTGATTTAGTTTTATTTGAGATTTTAAAAAGGTAGAATTGAAATTGTTCTCCATTTGTCAAGAGGAAGTATTCCCTGTATGGACTTCTATAGAACATTGGCTCATTTTAGAAATTTCTGGCATGGAGTCCTAAGGAGATAGGTGACAGGAGCTTAAAGTACTTGGCTTAATAATGCCATTTCTATCCAGCTCAAGAGATGTGTGTTTTCACATTTGATTAACCTCTGTCTAATACAGTGATGACCTAATCTTAAAATTGATTATCCATCCTTGGACATGTTTTGAAGGGCCATTTTAAATAATTACATTTTCCAACACACAGTTTTGGCATCATGCCTCCAGTGAGTGGGCCTCCACGAACATTTTAGATGCTTCATTCCACAAAAAAACTGCAAGAGCTGATGGTAGCAGGGAGCAAGGAGGTGGACTTCCTCAGCTTTGGCTTCTCTTCTCTCCATCGTATTCGATTCTTGTGTTGTTTTGTTGTCTGAAATGTGTGTACACACACACACACACACACACACATATTTGAAGACAAAGTAAATACTAGAGAATTTTGCACAAACAAAACAAAAACAACCAGGGGAGGGGGCATGATAATTAGAATAATTCTGAAGGAAATAAATTGACATTGTGGCTTCACACCCAAATCTGTATTTGTAGCATTTTATGCTTGATAAATAGTATTTTAACAAAATAATTGAACTATAATATTCACAAACATTAGATTAGAATTAGAAAATTTACTTCTCTGATTAGAAACTTGACCCAGAACTACTATGAAAAAGTATGTTTGCTTATGTTGTTTTGTGGATATGAGAGAGAAAAAGAGAGTCACAAAGATACAGAGACAGAGGTAGAAAGAGAATGAGGAGTAAACCCCTCTGCGCATTCACAATCCCTGTAACTCTGTAGCACTATATTTACCTTTGCCTCTATCATCACTTGTTCTCATTTCTTCCTTAATCTACAGTGCAAGTAAAACTGAGGGCAGGAAGTACATATTTCTCTCTGTAGCCAACAGTCTCTACTGGGGAACCTGGTGCATTAGTGTTACACAGTTCATGTTTATTTGATTAAACTGATTTATAAGTAATGCTTTCATTATTCTATTGTAAGTAGAAGGAAAAGGCAGAGAGGAACTAGCTACGTATAAAATTCAAGTTGTAGTACAAATACGTACTGTGAGGTTCTATTCTAAGTGTCATAATCCAGAAAGAGTCCCCGGTAGGAAACAGAGAGCAGAGGACTAGAAAGCAGGAGTCACTGGACCACTGGAAACACCTACAGGAGGCACTTGTTAGGCAGAGGCAGGTGGATCTCTGTGAGTTTGAGGCCAGCCTGGTCTACAGAGTGAGTTCCAGGACAGGTTCCAAAACAATACAGAGAAACCCTGTCTTGGAAAAAAAAAAACAAACAAACAAAAAGAAGAGGAGGAGGAAGAAGAGGGACAGAGTGATCCTGTTTATTTATGGGTATTGGGAAGTTTTGCAGTTTCCAAGGTGTATCTATGCTTTTCTCATAATCATACTGGATTTCCAACGCAATATGAGAATGTTTTCTTTCATTTGCTGTTAAGTAAACTAAATTTTAGGGCAGCAGCTAAATGATTTGCCTGTTTCCCTTCTTAGTAAGGGTTACAACCAAGACTAGCTTTCTCTTATAACTATCATTCCCCCAACAGGAGAATTGTGTTTCCCAGGAATCTTGGGAACTTGTTCAATCTCAACATCTGCCCCCACTTGTCACTTTTTGCCAGCACAGCTTCTGTAACAGGAAGGTGCCTCCTGTAGGTGTTTCCAGTGGTCCAGTGACCCCTGCATTCTAGTTCTTTGCTCTCTGTTTCCTACCAGGGACTCATGTGTTGTTTTATCTTTTAGGAAGGAGTGAGCTATGGTGAGGTGGAGGAGAGCAGTCCATTAGATGACTCAGTCCAGTCTGCCTCCGCAAATCTCTTCGGCCTGCTCAGGAGGCTTCCTGTTTCTTGGTTGCCGAATGTTGCTTAGTGCCCTTGAGCTGAAGGAGCCCGTGCTGTGCAAAATGATTACATCAACGTGCCAGTTGGCACAGAGAAGCCATGCTGTGCATATTTATTTGTAGCCATGCCATTTGACAACAGTAAGATTTAGCATTTGGCTTGCATCTACAGAAGAACTAGAGTGAAGGATGTTTGCTGTGGAGATGGCGTACAACAAAAACCCAAGTGCACAGTTCTGGAGATACTGTTTTTCTTCATATAGGGTAAATGTTTGGGGTACAAGACACGGATCCATTTTCCATCTTGCTCTAAAGAGAGCTTGCATACATAAGATTTTACTGTTGACAGTGGAGCAAGGAGCAAGGTACCAAGTATTTTGCCAATCATTTTAGATTTCTCGATGCCCTTTCTGTTTTATAAAATTATAGTTCTTTGCTGGAGGCAAAAGGTTCTGAGCTATGAATGCATGTGAGGGTTTGTATTTGTAATTTTTCCCCTCTGTGTGTGTGTGTCCCTGTGTCTGTGTGTCCGTGTGTGTGTGTGTGTGTGTGTAAAAGAGTCTACTTATTTAAACTAATGTGACTTCTCTAAAATGGAGAAACCATTTTCTCACTATAAAAAAGTCTATGTAGCAAATGGTATTTGGCTCCATGAAACGTCTATATATCCTCTCCAGTCTTTAAAATAGCCTTGCAGTAGGATGCAGCTCTTTCCCCTTCTTACAAATGGTAAAAAAGTTAAAGGACACATATTTTCATTTTGCCTCATCAGAAGAAAAAACGGACGCCTTCCTCTGTTTTTGCAGTCATCTTAGCACTTCCTTCCACATTCAATGGCAGAACTTGAATTCCAACTCCATTCTTAGGTTTCAAACCCCACTTCATAGCTGAGCTATATGGTTTCGATATGAATACTTTGTTTTGGAATGGATTTTCATTTATTGATACAATTTAAGGTCAATTTTGTGATATTTATATTTCTCCTCTTATTTAGGTATTGTGGTTATATAGCTCATTTAGAAATGTAATGTATAATTTAATACAGATTTTAGATAGTTACCTATGATAGTCAAAGCTTATAATTAAGTTAGTTAGGTTTTTCAGTATACACAGAGATGTATTTGAGATAGATAGGAATTCTTCAAACCTTTCAAAGACCTACAGAATATGGCATTTAAAATGGTTTAGGGTTTTTCTTGACAATAAGGCACACTTGCTCCTGGCAACACCACCTGCGTCAGAAAGGAAGATGGACATTGAAGATACTCGTTATGGAGTTTGCCTCCGATATGGCAAGACTAGCCATTTAGACAAGGTACTTCTCTTGTCTGGACTGTTTGACTATATGCTGTATAAACTGGACATGCAGGACCCACAGGAAAGTGACTGCTGATTCAAGATGGACATTGCTACAGAGTTCCTGCTTCATGGAAGTGTCTGCTAGACAGTCTGCGAGACACAGAGAAAAGTGACTGACAAACTGCCAATACAGATGGATAGTTTAAAGTTTCCTGCTTTGCTGAGGAGTGTGCTAGACACACTATGGCCTATGGGTTGAAAATGGAAAATTACAGAAAAACTTCAGGTGACTGACAAGGCGAGATGTGTCTGTCATTTCTAGAGTTTATATACTATCCTTCTGTGGTCTTCGGAGGAGTTGAAGACTCCTTCAAAGTTACGGTTATAGTTTTCCTTAGTTAAACTTAAAGATAAATTACATATAGGACTTTAGACTCACAAATATAGGATAGATGATAGAATATTTTCTTTTAATCTTGCTAAATGTTAATGGACTAAATATTGTTAACTGTGATTCTTGATAATTGTTGTGTTATATATTTTGCTATGTTAAGGTTAAAACCCTTCTTTTTATTTAGACAGAAAAGAGGAGATGATGGGAGATGTCATTCTGTAAATATGTTTCTCATATTGGTTAATGAATAAAGCACTGTTGGCCAATAGGAAAGGAAGATAGGTGGGACTAGGAGACAAGGAGAAAAGAGGAAGTAGTAAGGAAGAGTCAGCATAGAGAGACTGGGAGATCAGATGCCTGCCCCACTCTCCAGTAGGTGAAATCCCGTGGAAATAGATAAAAATGGATTAATACTTAAGACAGAGCTTAAAATAAGTACCTGGCCAACAGAATTATATCAAATACAGAGTCTCTGTGCGTTATTTGGGGCTGGCGCCGTGGCAGGACAAGACCAGCGGCGGTAGGAAAAACCTTACTTGTTACAGAGCTAAACACAAACCTAGTTTTACAGAATGTAAAAATTCAATTCAAATCCACACCATTTTTCTTACCCAATATGTTGTATATATTGTAAAACTGTGGACAGGAAGAAAACATTTTCTACAAAAAAAAAAAAAATAGGAAAATAATTTTTTCTTAGCTAAATGTAGACCAAAAGTATGAAAGAAAAATATACATGCTTTTGAATGTGAAAATGTGAAAAGCAAACTGTGGATTTAGAGTCACCAATAGATTGCTGAATTAAAATGCATTTGATGAGTGTCTTTGACTTTGCTAAGTTAGAATCAGACAGTCACCAGCTGGTTCCAGATGTAGGTGGGAGGCAGAGGCTCAGTACCTGGGCTAGTGGAGACTTCAGAGCCGAACATCTTAATCTTCCAGGGGATATGCAATGCACTTGGCTAGTGAAGTATATACACAGCTGCTTCAGAGGAGAACGGAGTGCTTCCCCATTGACATGGTATTCTAAGAGAACTGAGTGCTTCCTGCATTGACACAGTACTCAAAGGTAAATACTCAACAGCTTAGACATTTGAGCTTAAAGAGGTAGCTGGGGGAATATTCAGCAGCCCTACATTAAAAATCAAAGAATGGGGCTTATAGTCTAATGTTCTTGGTGGATGATTACATGAGGAGGACATTAGTGTTAGGGTTCAAAAATGTCAAAGCCAAACCACATGGATACTTGACTCTAGCAGCAAGCTAGAAGCACACTGGCTAGTGCATGCAGGGTGACATTTTCCCTTCTGTATCATTCTTATTCAGAGCACATACCAAGCAAATGATTCTCAGCAGGGGAAGATGCAGAATACTTCTTGTGTATTACAGCCATTTGGGGCAGATGAAATATGGGCCTTGGAGGCCTTTCTGGCAAACTCTCCAATCACTGCAAGGAGTACTTTTTAGAAAAGAAGAAAATGGGCTCTCTTTTAGTATATTGAAACCAGAAATGGTTTTCATCTGGGGGCGGGAAGCAAGTGCTATTTTATTCTCTAAATTCAAAGCTAGAGTATGTTTTCATGTCTATATCAACTGGGGGATAGGTCAAGTAGGCAACAATGGAGAGTGAGCAGGGTGTGATGGCAAAGAGAATGAATGTGTGGACAACAGTGTTCAGAATAAAGCCCCCTCCTGTGTTCTTTCCACCCACTGACCACAAATAGGTTTTTCCAGGTGATTATTTTCTCACTAGAATCCATCTCGTTAGCTTTTCCTACAAGTTAGGGAGAAACCATTGACTAGTGGCTGGAGGCCCAATTATCCCAAGTTGCTAACCTTCTTTGCTTTTGCTGAAAAAAAAAATTGGTCAGCTGGAGATTCCTTTATGATTAAGGGTATTGCAAATGAAAGCCCAGCTCTAGCCAATATTCCTATTTCTTTTGCAAATGGTGAGAATATATAGGTTTAAAGTGATTTAGTTAAAGTTTCTCATAGTATAAGACAAGTAAACAAGCAAAATCTAAAGACTTTTATTGAGAGTAACAGGAGGAGGCTCACTATTCATGTCTACTGTCACGCATTCCTGGGTGGGTTGGTGGGTCACCACTCTGCAATTTTACTATCCACAAAGTTAGCAAATGACATTTCTGAGGTAGATAAAGACTTTAACTTTGAGAGCAAATAAATGCCTCACAGATGTCAGCAGGAGATATTCAGAGCGAACTGAGCAAGAGCATCCAGGAAGATTCAGTGAAGGCCACACACCCTAGCCATGCTCCCCTTGCCCAGTTCCTGTAGAATTCCCACCTCTCTCTGCTAGAGACATGTTCATTCCTGCCTGTGCCTTTTTCGATGTCTACATAAAATATCACTTACCATATACACATACTACATATATATATATATATATATATATATATATATATATATCCTTCACACATATATATTTATATCCTTCATATATATATTTATATCCTTCACATATATATTTATATATATATATTTATATCCTTCAAGATAGTTCTTGTCCTATTTTAGATAATATTAATTTTTAATTAAGTATCCATCTATAGACTCTATCAGACTGCAAAACCACTCTTATCTGCATATCCTAAGGCCTTGGGAGGCGTTTAACACCTAGGAGAGATTGAGTAAATGATCACTGATTTGAGGCCATCCTTGAACTTGTCCTCAACCAGAAAGGAGGTAAACTTAGCACTTGGTCCAGCCAATTGTGGGAGTCAGTCTTTGAACTGTGAGAGCATAAGCATTTGAGGATGCAAAGGGTCATTTTTTCCCCTTCTGTGACTCTTATTTGTAAGACTTGGCTCCAGATAAGAATGTAATGGAACCAAAATTTACTTCCATTTCTGGGCCAAAGAGACAGAGAAAATGTTTTTGCCTCTGGTTCTAGTGAAAAGAACATTCAAATTTATCTTTATTATTAACACAGTTCCATATACATGTGTATAAATATATGTATATATCGTATTTTATCTCATAGTTTTTAGTTCCCAAGTCCCACCTCTCCTATTGCTCTTTCATTTCCCTCTTCTTTATTCATTTGTCTCTTCTCCTCTTTCTCCTGCCCTCTCCTTTCATTTCCCTCCTCAAACACTCATTAATTTTCAGGAATTCATCCGTGTATTATCTTTTTTTAGATCAAATGGAATTAGCCTGTCAACAGTTGTAGAGAGTTGACCTAAGGTCAAGAGAAACACGCTTGAGCTTAGATATGCCCTATCAACTTGCAATCTTTTTTCTCTTGCAGAACCCTCTGGTTAACTGGGATCACTTTAGGTCTTTTCCTTGGAGTTTGTGACCTGAATTCTCATTTAAAAATGTATTCTGTGTAACCTTAGTGATCACATGATAATATCAGAAAAGAGTATAATAAACAGAGTCTTGGCAGTTATCCCAATATATTTCCTGTGCTAAGAGGTTGCCTTATCATTTTGAACTCTAAAGAAAACAATTTGTGCTCTTCCACATTAAAGCAAGGCTTTGTTGACCCATTTTTTTTATTTTTATTTGATATCATGAGTATACAGATGGAGTCATATTTGTGTCAATCACCCAAACTCAGTGACTTTTCCCATAGTTTTCTGCCTGCAGTACCCAACAGGACTACAGATTCCCCTGTGTATCTGTGATCATGTTGAGTTTTGTGGATTGTAGATTTATAGTATCCATAAACCACATGCTGTGTGAGTCACAGAATCTGTTCAGCATCTTATGTTTTCTTCCTTCTCCATCTCAGTTTCTCATCATTTTGTTCTCCTTGCAAAAGATCTCTGCTAAAATCTTACCATGTAATGATTGGTGGACTGACACTTCCACTATTCCTCAAGAGTTGGAAATGAGGAAGCATTTGTACCACTTTAGACTGTCAGATCAGCAGTCTAACAATTTTCTTAGTCAAGTTGTATTTATGTTAGTGTTGAGAGTCTTAGTACTATTTGGATGTGCCTTAAAATGCCTGTAAATTACCTTAAATAACATCCAGTAACAGCACAAGGGTCACAGGCGGGCTGCAGAATGGCTCAAGTAGATTGGCCCAGTGGAAGACAACTCTGTGCATAAATTGCAGAGTGGCCTCTCTAGCTTTGTGTCTCACTTTGCCAGTCATGCAACACTCTAGGTAGCCATATTCCCAATGCTTCTTTGTCTGCATTTTTTCATAAGACTGCATGCTTAGCATTCCTGCCATTTCTAGCCCCCTTCCTCTGAAGCAGAACAGAAAAATCAGCTTTTACCAGCAAAGCTTTTCCAATGATTTTTTTTTTCAAACCTCTGTGAAATCTCCTAATACCTTTTGACCTCCAACATAAACTGTAGGGAGGGAAAATGCATTTTAGTTTAAAAATCTTGTCTCTAACACTTAGAGCAACTTGGACATAATCTATTTTGTTCTGTGAGTGTGTATAAGGTAATGAGCAAATTCAAAGGAAAATACAGAAATACAGATTATTGTTTTAAATATGAATGGGCCATAAACCATAAAGTTTATCACATGGGTTATGATAAAATATTTGATACATTTATATTTTGCATAATGTTTCAATTGGTTTAAATATATTTATCCCTTTGAGTATTTATTCTTTGTGGTGAAAACATTATGGTTATCATGTTGTGTAACAGTGCTCAGGGTAGTGATCCTAACTGTTTCTTAAGTCAACATTGCAACAACAGAATATGCGTCAAAGTGAGAAATGAGTGGACAAGTTAAGTAGTAAGTAGTGCCTTTCCTGAAACAATTCCACCCCTTTATACCCAGCAGGGAAGTTTGTAGAATTTTGAAATCAAAAGTGGCTATAAATTTTCTTCTTACCATAAGTAGATTGCATATTTGGTTTAAAATTTTAAGTTTAATTCTAATATTAACACATACTAATTGAGCTTATTACTGGTTTATGCTGATGTTTTCATAAATGCATGTATTCATGTTGCTGGCCTCTCTTACCTGCTTTCTCTTTACTGCATCCTGTCTCACCCTTCCTCGACAGTCCCCTCTAGTTTTTCCAGTTGCCTTTAAGGACCTGTAGTGTCTTCACATGAGCATGTGGGCACTTGTCTTTCTGTGTCTGGCTCGTATCTAAGCATGATATACTATGTTAATTTACACAATTTAGGTTTGTTCTTTTTTTTATGCATATAGAGTATTTTTTATTTAATTTTATATAACAAAGTCCAATTAAATGAAAACAAACATTTATACAAAATATTTGGGACTTTGGGCGTCGTTCTTTCCAAACTACTTCCTGCTGGTAAGGGGCGCTGTCTTGGGGGATTCGAAGAAGATTCAGATATCCTAGCTGTAGTCTGTAGGGCTGTTTTGTCCAGCTGTTTGGAATGTAGGATCAGCTTGTACTCTGTTTCAGGCGGTCTGGTGTGATCAAACCACATTAGTCTGGAAGGAATCCACATCTTTTCATTTTCTGTGGAAACAAAAATAGAAATACTTTTCCCCAGTAACTTGTTCTTCAACTTAAATTTTGGAGTCAAAGCGTTTTTTTTTTTTTTTTTTTTATTATTATTATTATTTTACATGTCGATCCCAGTTCCCTCTCCCTCCCTCCCTCCCTCCCCCCCAAGCCCTCCCTCCCTCCTTTCCTCCCTTTTGCCCTCTCTACCCTCTCCCATGCACTCTAAACACCCTCCCCTCCCAAACCCCCACCACAATACAATATGTAGGGGAATGCCATCCAGTTGGGGTCATGTAGATCTGACAGGTCCTGTGAAGTAGGGACTAGGGCTTCTCTCCTATCTCTAGAATAAGGCAGTTATCCCTCCATGGGGGATATGTTTGCAAAGTCCTTTTGTGCACCAGGGATACATCCTGGCTCCACTGTCTGAGGTCTCTTAGACTGCTCAGACCTTCTGGCTGAGACCCATATTCAGGGGGGGTCCGAGTCAGACCCCTGTTGGCTTCCCAGCTATCAGTCTAGTGGCCCTTAGCTCCTCCTTGTTCAGGTAAGCTGTCTCTATGTACTTCTACCACATGGTCTTGTCCTCTCCATCTGCTTCTGGGTTCTAGTTTGACTCAGTGTTTATGTATGGGTGTTTGCTCCTGTTTTCAACAGGCATTAGTTGAGGACTCCATGGAGAAGTTAGTTGTTGATCTCACTCTCCGGGAAGGGCATTTATGATAGCCTTTCCACGGAAGCTGAGATTGTTAGTTGGGAGCAGTCTTGTAGTTCCCTCGACCTTTCTTTGTGTTCAACTTTATCTTCAAACCAATATTGGCTCCCTCTTTTATGTTCTCTCTCTCTGTCTCTGTCTCTCTCTCTCTTTCCTATTTTCCATTCCTAACCAGGCTCAATCCTCCTGGTCGCACATGCCTTCCTCTCCTCCCTCTCATTTTCTCCTACTTCTCTCTCCATTAGCTGTCCTCCCCCACTATACCTCTTTTTAATGTCTGGCTCTTGATGCTTCTGCAAACAGGCTATGAAACATGTTCAGGATGGTGGGGCTCTGGTTTTAGTGTCGTCCCCATCCACCATTGTGCCTGCAGAACTCAGTGGGTTGGAAACTTAACCCCCTTCACATCTTAGTAGCAGTCTGGGGGACTTGTCCCTTCCCAGTTCTGTGAGGGACTTTATATGAATCTCTTAGAATACAACTTGTATCCTAGTTCCTCTGGTGATGTGAATTATAGGCTGGTGATCATTTGATCTAGGTCTAAAATCCATATATGAGTGAGTACATACTGTGTTCCTCTTTTTGTGACTGGGTTACCTCATTCAGGATGGTTTCTTCAAGTGCCATCCACTTGCCTGCGAATTTCAAGATACCATTATTTTTTTCTGCAGAGTAGTATTCCATTGTGTAGATGTGCCACATCTTCATTAACCATTCTTCAATTGAAGGGCATCTAGGTTGCTTCCAGGTTCTTGCTATTACAAATAGTGCTGCTATGAACATAGTTGAACAGATGTCTTTGTTGCATTGATGTGAATCCTTTGGGTATATGCCTAAGAGGGGGATTGCCGGGTCCTGTGGTAAACTAATTCCCATTTTCCTGAGGAACCGCCATACTGATCTCCAAAGTGGCTGTATGAGTTTGCACTCCCACCAGCAGTGGAGGAGTGTTCCACTTTCTCCACATCCTCTCCAACATAAGTCATCACTGGTGTTTCTAATTTTAGCCATTCTGGCAGGGGTAAGATGGTATCTCAAAGTTGTTTTGATTTGCATTTCCCTGATAGCTAAGGATGTGGAGCATTTTCTTAAGTGTCTTTCAGCCTTTTTGATTTCCTCCATTGAGAATTCTTTCTTCAGTTCTGTACCCCATTTTTTAATAGGGTTATTTGGTGTTTTGTTGACTAGTTTCTTGAGTTCTTTGTATATTTTGGAGATCAGCCCTTTGTCGGATATAGGATTAGTGAAAATCTTCTCCCAGTCAGTGGGCTGCCGTTTGGTCTTGTCAACTGTGTCCTTTGCCTTACAGAAGCTTCTAAGTTTGAAGAGGTCCCATTTATTAATTGTTTCTTTCAGTGTCTGTGCCCCTGGAGTTATGTTCAAGAAGCGGTCTCCTATACCAATTTGTTCAAGGGTACCTCCTACTTTCTCTTCTAAGAGGTTCAATGTGGCTGGATTGATGTTAAGGTCTTTGATCCATTTAGACTTGAGTTTTGTGCATGGCGATAGACATGGGTCTATCTGCAGTCTTCTACACACCCTCATCCAATTGTGCCAGCACCATTTGTTGAAGATGCTGTCTTTGCCCCATTGTATAATTTTAGCTGTTTTGTCGAAAATCAGGTGTTCATAGGTGCGTGGATTAATATCAGGATTTTCAATTCGATTCCATTGGTCTACCTGTCTATTTTTATGCCAATACCAGGCTGTTTTCAGAACTATAGCTCTGTAGTAGAGCTTAAAGTCAGGAATGGTGATGCCTCCTGATGTTCTTTTATTGTATAGGGTTGTTTTGGCTATCCTGGGTCTTTTGTTTTTCCATATAAAGTTGATTATTATCCTTTCAAGGTCGGTGAAGAATTGTGGTGGGATTTTAATGGGGATTGCATTGAATCTGTAGATTGCTTTTGGTAAGATTGCCATTTTTACTATGTTTATCCTACCTATCCAAGAGCATGGGAGGTCTTTCCATTTTCTGGTATCTTCTTTAATTTCTTTCTTTAGAGTCACAAAGTTCTTATTATATAGATCTTTTACTTGTTTGGTAAGCGTTACACCAAGATACTTTATGTTGCTTGTGGCTATTGTAAAGGGTGATGTTTCTCTGATTTCTTTCTCTGCCTCTTTGTCGTCTGAAAAAAATAGGGCTACTGATTTTTTTGAGTTTATCTTGTATCCTGCTAGTTTGCTGAAGGTGTTTATCAGCTGTAGGAGTTCCCTGGTAGAGTTTATTGGGTCGCTTATGTAAACTATCATATCATCTGCAAATAGAGACAGTTTGACTTCTTCCTTTCCAATTTGGATGCCCTTGATCTCCTTTTGTTGTCTTATAGCATTAGCTAGAACTTCTAGTACGATGTTGAAGAGATATGGAGAGAGAGGGAAGCCTTGTCTTGTTCCTGAATTTAGAGGAATTGGCTTAAGTTTCTCTCCATTCAGTTTGATGTGGGAAGTTGGTTTGCTGTATATTGCTCTTATTATGTTTAGGTATGTTCCTGTTATCCCTGTCCTCTCTAATACCTTTATCATGAAAGGGTGTTGAATTTTATCGAAGGCTTTTTCAGCATCTAGGGAGATAATCATATGGTTTTTCTTTTTCCGTTTGTTTATATGGTGGATCACGTTGATAGATTTTCGTATGTTAAACCATCCCTGCAATCCAGGTATGAAGCCTACTTGATCATGGTGGATGATTTCTCTGATGTATTTTTGAATTCGGTTTGCCATTATTTTATTGAGTATTTTTGCATCGATGTTCATCAGGGATATTGGTCTGTAGTTTTCTTTCTTAGTTGTGTCTTTGTGAGGTTTGGGTACCAAAGTTATTGTGGCCTCATAAAAAGAGATTGGCAATAAACCTTCTGTTTCTATCTTGTGGAACAGTTTGAGGAGTAGTGGTATTAGTTCTTCCTTGAATGTCTGGTAGAATTCTGCACTGAATCCATCTGGCCCTGGACTTTTTTTCGTTGGAAGGCTTTCGATGACTGCTTCTATTTCATTTCGGGTTATAGGTCTATTTAAGTTGTTTGTCTGTTCTTGATTTAATTTTGGTAAGTGATAGTTATCCAGAAACTTGTCCATTTCCTTTGAATTTTCAATTTTTGTGGAATACAGATTTTCGAAGTATGACCTGAAAATTGTCTGGATTTCCCTCTGTGTCTGTTGTTATGTTCCCCATTTCGTTTCTGATTTTGTTAATTTGCATGTTCTGTCTCTGCTTTTTCGTTAATTTGGATAAAGGTTTATCAATCTTGTTGATTTTCTCAAAAAACCAACTCTTTGTTGCATTGATTTTTTGTATTGTTTTCCTGGTTTCTATTTTGTTGATTTCAGCCCTCAAGTTGATATTTTCCTGGCGTCTGCTCCTGCGGGTGAATTCGCTTCTCTCTGTTCTAAGGTTTTCAGTTGCGCTGTTAATTCATTTATGTGACTATCCTCTGTTTTCTTCATATGGGCACTTAGTGCAATGAACTTCCCTCGTAGCACTGCTTTCAAGGTGTCCCATAAGTTCGGGTATGTTGTATCCTCATTCTCGTTGAATATTAGAAAGTCTTTAATTTCTTTCTTTATTTCTTCTTTGACCCAGGAGTGGTGCAATTGCACATTGTTAAGTTTCCATGAGTTTGCAGGTTTTCTGCTATTTGTATTGTTGTTGAATTCCAATTTTAAAGCATGGTGGTCCGATAAGATACAGGGGACTATTTCTATTCTCTTGTATCTGTTGAGGTTTGTTATGTCTCCTAGTATGTGGTCGATTTTAGAGAAGGTTCCATGTGGAGCAGAGAAGAAGGTATATTCTTTTGTCTTTGGATGGAATGTTCTATAGATGTCTGTTAGCCCCAGTTGAGACATAACTTCTGTTAATTCTTTTGTTTCTTTGTTGAGTTTCTGATTTGTGGTCCTGTCTAGTGTTGAGAGTGGTGTATTGAAGTCTCCCACTATAAGTGTGTGAGGTTTTATATGAGCTTTGAGTTTTAGTAGTGTTTCTTTTACGAATGTGGGTGGCTTTGTATTAGGGGCATAGATGTTCAGAATTGAGACTTTGTGTTGATGGATTTCTCCTGAGATGAATATGAAATGACCGTCTTCATCTCTTTTGACTAGTTTTGGTTTGAAGTCTAGCTTGTTAGATATTAGGATAGCTACGCCTGCTTGCTTCTTATTTCCATTTGATTGGAAAATCTTTTCCCAACCCTTTACCCTGAGGTAATGTCTATCTTTGGAGCTAAGATGTGTTTCTTGTATGCAGCAGAAGGATGGATTCTGTCTTCGTATCCATTCTGTTAATCTGTGTCTTTTTATAGGTGAGTTAAGACCATTAATGTTGAGGGTGAGTAAGGACCATTGATTGTTGATGGTTGTTTGATTTAGGTTTGTTGTTGGCAGTGGTATTGTGAATATATTTGTTCTGCTTCACCCTAGGTTTCTGGTGTAGTTGGATTATCTGTTGCCTACATTTTTGTGGGCGTAGTTACCTTCCTTGGGTTGGAATTTTCCTTCCAATACTTTCTGTAGGGCTGGATTTGTAGATACATATTGGGAAAATCTGGTTTTGTCATTGAATATCTTGTTCTCTCCATCTATATTGACTGAGAGTTTTTCACAACCAAAAACATAAGAGGTTTGTTCTTTTTTTTAAACATGAGGTGAGGTTGAATTTTATCAAAAATATTTCAGCATCCCTTGAGATGATAATGAGATTTTTTTAACCTTGATTCTATTCATGTTGCTGTGTTATTTACTGATTTGAACACGTTTAACCATTGCTGCATCCTTGGAATTAAAGTATGATTTGATCTTTTTGAATGTGTTTTAAAATGAATTTTTAAGCATTTTTATTGAGGATTTTTTGTGCTCACCTTAATTTTCTCTGCTTTTGCTATTACCTTACAGTTTTTGGTGTCAGGATAATACTGGTAGCCAGTTCATGGAATTAGTATTCTTTAAAAGTTTAGAAAAAAATCTAGCTATGATTCTATCTGATCCTTGATTTTTGTGTGTTGGGAAGGTCTATTCCATCATTGTTTGGGAAAGTTTTTGTTGCTATTACAGCTTCAATCTCATTGCTTATTATTGATCTACTTACACATACAGGTCTAGAAACTTATCGAGTTCTTCTAAATGTATTTTCTAATACTTCAACACAAAAACTTTTAAAAATATTCCTCAACAATCAGCGGTGCTTATTGTCATATTCCCTCTAATTTTATTTATTTGGGTTTTCCTCTCATTCTCTGGGTTAGTTTGGCTAAAGGATTGTCAAGTTTCTTTGAATGAACAGTTGCAGTGATCGTCTGTATTATTGTACTCTCCACTTATTTCAGCTCTGATTATTATTATTATTATTTTTCCTTTCTTCATAATTTGTTTGTAATAGTTTTACTAAGGCCATGCTGTTTATTATTTTGTTATTTATTTGTTTTCTCTGTCTTTATCTTTTTTTAATTAAGGGACTCATCACTACAGATTTTCCCATTAGAATCTTCTTTTCTCATCTGTGTACAGTGAGATTTGGTGTGTTGTATTTTCATTTTAGTTGATTCTAGGTACTTTATATACCCCTTTACTTCTTTAATTATTGTTTTATTAAAATATTTTTCTTTACTCTCCATGCATTTGTATAATCCTCTAGTTCTTCTCATTTATTTTACTTATCTTATTTATTCTGCTGTGATCTAATAAAATTCATGAAATTATTTAAAGTTTTTGTACTTGTTAAAACTTACTTGATGACCTAAAATATAACTTGTTTTAGAAAAAGTTATCAGTGATGATCAAAATGTATGTTCTGTAATTGCTGTACAGATGTTTTGGAGCTGCTGTGTTTAGTACCCTTTATGACATTGTGAGGAAATAACTGACAAAGTAACTATATAGGAGAGCAAAGGTTTGCTCTGGCTTCTATTGTAAGAATAAGCAAGTCCACTGTGGTGGAGAATGATATGTGCAGGGTCAATCTCTCTTAGCAACAATGCAAAGTGACAGGACACCTGCTGGCAGCCAGGAAGCAGAGAATAAGGGCAGAAGCCAGGTTGACTGATAACCTTTAAAGGCTGCCCTCAGTGGTCCACTCAACCATCCAGACTGCATCTGCTAAATGTTTTATAGAGCCACGAAGTGGTGCAGCTTGCTGGGAACCAAGTCACTGTGGTTCACAGTGGGGAGATGCTACAGACACTAAGCTTGACATAGGTCTATCAAGCCCACATCTTCTATATTATAATCGAATGTTTCTTGTTTTGATATTTTTCTCATGGTGAAATTTACCTCTAGATGAGAGTCACCCATTTTCCTTTATTTTCTGGAGTGTCAGTTTTGAATAGTGTAACATTTCAAAATCCAGTGCATATCCATCTATAATCACATCGATCCCTTTAGTAGTTGTAGAAGGGTTCTGTCTCATACCTTAAGCTTGTAGCTATTTTGTTGGGTGTAAGTATGGATGATGTTCCTGCTGGGTTTTGGATTCTACTTCTTTGAGATACCCTTTTAGCCTTTCACTTTCAGTCAGATAATGTATAGATTCTAAAATTAACAGAGACATCTTGCTGCCTGGTCAGTCACCCAAAGTTCCTCTGTTACAATGGAGTATCCATCTTCAGCCTATAGGTCACAGTGTGTCTGGCAGACTTCTAAGTGAAGCAGGAGTTTTTAAACTGTCCACCTGCATTGGCAGTTTGTCAGTCATTTTTCTCTGCAGACTCTTTGATGAAGCAGAAACCCTTCAGGAGTGCTCCATTTTGTTTTTCAAGTTCAGTAGTCACTTTCCTGTGGGTCCTGTTTGTCCAGTTTATACAGCATACAGTCAAATAGGCCAGGCAAGTGCAGTTTCTTGCCCAAATGTCTAGTCTCACCATATTGAAAGCAAACTTCATAATGAGTTTCTTTGATGCCCATTTTTCTATCAGACATAATTAGTGTTGCCAGGAGCAGTTGTGTCTCACTGTCATGAAAAACCCTAAACCATTTTAAATGCCATATTCTGTAGGTCTTTGAAAGGTTTGAATGATATCTATCCATCTCCAATACACCTCTGTATGTCTAGAAAACCTAAGTATAAATTTTGACTATTGTAGGTAACTATATACAATCTGTACTTAATTATGCATTACATTTCAAAAGATCTGTATAAACACAGTACCTAAATAAGAGGAGAAATATATATATATCGCAAAATTGACCTTAAATTAGTGTCAATAAATGAAAATCCATTCCAATACAAAGTATTCATTTCTATATCATATTCCCCTTTTTTTCCTTTAAAAAGAGATTGGCTATGATCATTATCATTTATAAACAATCCTATTTAAATAAGAACAAATGTTTATAAACAATGTATGAGATTTTAGGAATCATTCTCTCCAAACTGCTTCCTGTTCTTTGAGGGTGCTGTTAATATCATAGGGATCATGAGAAAACCCAGAAACCTCTCCAAATCCTGGCTGTAGTATTTTGCAAGGCTACATCATCCCAGGTGTCTTGGATGTTGGAGCACATGAGCCACTAATTCAGGGGGTCTGGCTTGATAAAACAATATTAATCTGGAAGGAATTAACAGATTTTCATCATCTGTGGAAACAACAAAACCTTTTTTCCCAAGTAACCATTCCCAAGTAACCTGACTTAAATTCTGAAGTCAAAGCATTTTCAAAATATATAAATTGGATTAATCTAGCAGCATATATAATCAAATGTCTTTTAGCGTTATTGTTCTTTCCTCACAATCAAATAATTTAAAGACAACACAATAAAATAGAGTATCCATGTTCTTTGTGTATTTCCAATCTTTACAAGGCTTTTTTTTTTAATTACTCTATTTCTTTTTCTTTATTTTTTCATTTTTTTGTGACAGGGTTTTTCTGTGTAGTTTTGCCTGTCCCAGAATTCACTCTGTACTTAAGGCTGGCCTTGAAATTGCAGAGATCTGCTTGCCTCTGCCTCCCTCAGCAAATCCTATTGGCAGGCACCACTACAACCAGCTCCTCTATTCCTTTTTTAAACCACTTATCCTTCTTCTTTTCTTTCCCAAGACTACATACATTTTCAAACACACTGTAAAGCCTTCAGAGGTTTTTATTTCATCTGAATCTGTCTTTACTGTATGTCTCTACCTTTTTCCAGCCACTAGTTGTTTATTTGCTGAACAGCATGTCTAAAAGAGCTGTGCCATGGTTTTTGCTACTTAAGCTGCTGAATCAGGAAACTGCTCTTAAAGGAGCCACATGAGCTTCTCCTTGTCTGTAGCAAACAGTGTTCACCCAAGAAAAATGCTGCTGCCAAAAAGCTGTACTTACTTCTGTTCTTTTGTTTTTAAAATCCCCTTTTAAGCTTTTGTCAGTTTCTATGTGGAAATTCATGCTCCACATTGGGTGCCATTTTGTAACAAGCACTTTTTCCTGCCAGCCAGAGTCCACAGCCACATCAGCCCTAAATAAGCACATGGATGCTATATTAAGTATGAAATTGTTGGCCAATGACTAGGGCTTCTTATTGGCTAGCTCTGTCTTAATTATTAACCCATGTTTATTAATCTAAGTACTTCCACGTGGTCTTATCTTACTGGACAAGGCTGGACCTGCAACTCCTTTGGTAGCTCACATGGTGATTGCTAAGCATCTTTGCAGAGAAGAAAGTGACTTCCTGTTTGTCCCTGCTTATATCCTGATTCTACCCAGCTATGTCAATTCTTGTCTGGCCAATCAGTCAATCAGTGTTTTATTCATTAGCCAATAAGAGAAATATATACACAGAAGAACATTCCCCATCAGACAGTCACAGCCACAGTGACAGGGTATCTTGAGGAGCTCCACAGTATGATTTTTTTGTGTGTGCTTTCAGAACTTTAAAGTAGTGCAGTCTTACCAACAGGTTCCTCTGGAGGTGGCTCTCTATGACACTCTGGGATGGTAAGTGACATAATGGATTTCTTCCCTAAATTGCGCTTGTTGTGTGTGTACTTTTAGTGTGTACAGGCACTTTTAGACCAAATTCTAGTTCTGTATTAACCACTTCTAAGAACCATGGCTTCTCCTGTACGTAAGTCTGCCTGTCTGTTGTTATCACCAGGCTGCCTGCACTTGTAGCTTACCCTGTGCTCATAGCATCTGGTCCTGTCTAGCCCCCAGGGAACCTGAGTTGGAGATGCTCAGTGTTTGAAGCTTCCCTCTGAGTTGCCGAGTTGCTGTTTGTCTTCCTCATGCTATTTTAGCCATCAACCACCACTCTCTATGTTTATATATCTCTTGTTTTATTTCTTCCTCAGAACATAGCTTTTTCTTTGTAAGGTTATAAATGCTGGTTTAGATATTATGAACAAATGTAAATGTTTGTATTCTAAAGCCATCATAGACATAGTCTCTTAGTTCATGAGTGGATTAGTATTCAGGGACTATGTCTCTCACTAGTGGGTTTGCAGTGACTCTTCCTTCATTCTCAAAGTATTTCTCCAACCAGGGAGGTTGCTCATACCTGCTTTGTCTTTGAATATGTTATGAATATCTGCAGATGTTGGCAAATGTCTAGAAAATATGTTGAGTAACAATAATAACAGAGAATATGTGTTCTACACAAAAGTCTTTTTTCTTGATTATTTGGTCAATATGTGTATCTGTAAACCAAACATGGCTACCTGCTCAGCAGAAATGAAGTGGGACCTCTGTGGTTGTTCCTTAAGCCTTCAGAATTCTATTTATGCGGCAAATACTTCATTATTACACTGTTGCAGAAAATCGGTAGAGGAGCAAGCAACTAAGCTATAGCTCTGAGGGTTCTCTGCTACTTCCTCCATTATATAATGAAGGTGTCCACACCTAAATTACTAAAGTGTACCCTAAACAGGAGAAAATGTTTCACATCTGCTGATGTGGCTTAAACCACAACAAAAAGACACCATCCGTCCTCTCTTCTGAGACATTTTCCAGGAAAGAAATTGTGCAAAGAAAGTCTTCAAGGAATAATTGACTTTAACATGCTTTCAAATCGTCAGCGATATATATTGCTATGAAGTAAAAATAAATAAAACAAAGCAAAATGAAAAAGACCAGCAAAAAGAGCATCAAAAGAGAATGTCTACATCTTCTCGTCAATAAAAATGAGCAAGGAAAGGTCACCATCTTGTGTTTTCAGAATTATTTGTCTATCACACAGTTTGTGGTTCTGAAGTATTTTATCAGCATTAATTAGTTTTTCCCTTTAAAAGTCTGGAAACATTCGACTTGAAACATTCATGCCAACTTAAAACTTAAAGTAAAATTTGGACAGTTTGTGGTGCATTTCTTGGAGGACAGAGTGAATGGAAAACATTTATATTTATTCGGTTTTTCTTCAAAACTTCACAAATAATTGGCTCTAATATTCCAGTTTTCCCTGTCTTGAAATGAGTATACATTCTGCTTAGAATATTTACAAACTATAAGTAAGCAACAGAAAAAACATTGTCCTTCTGATCTTACCCATGGACATAACCAGTAGATGAATTTTCTTCATGTTCTGTGCATTTGGTGAGCTTTGTATCCTCCACCACATCCTTTTTTACTGTATGTTGAACATTTTCTTTGAAGTATTTCACAAAACTGGTCTAAGATTTTTAATAAGCTTTCTGGTTCAGTTCGTTTGTGTTGGAGGGTAAAACACATACTGAGTACAATCAGGCCTTGAGCTGGCTATATAACCACATATGTCCATGAGCTTCTGACTTCCTCACTTCTACCTCTCAAGTGCTAGAATTAGAGCAGTGCACCATCATTCCTGGTTTTTATGTGTTTCTAGGGATCAAACCCAGGGCTTAGTGCTCTCTGGGCAATCACCCTATCAACTGATTGGTATCCCCAGTTCTAGTAAGTATTCTTTTAGTCTTTTAATAATTAGTAAATTATTTGATTTTACATTTATTGTGTGTGTGTGTGCCTGTGTGTGAGTATGTGTGTGTGTGTGTGTGTGTGTGCGCGCGTGTGTGTGTTCCAGTGCTCTCAGATGTTCACATAGAGATCTGAGGAAAACATGCAGGAGTCAGTTTTCTTCTGCCACGTGGGTTTGGGGGTGGAACTCAGCTGGTCATGGTGGCATGTGCTTTTATCCACTAGGCCATTTCACCAGCTCCCATCTTCTTATTTTTAATAAAGAAAATGCTATCAACTGAACAAGAACTCACACAAGCCAAATGCCCTTTTAAAATTCCACTTACATGCATTACAGATCATGACTGAATATCATGAAGCAAAATTGATTTCTTTTTGCTCAAATTATTCATTTGCTTACAAATGCCAGGCAAAGGAAATTATATGTGAATTTGACAAGGTAAGAAATAAAAAAAAAAAATCTGGTAAAGTAGGAAAAAGTGAGTCAAATACAAAAATATATATTAGTCTATTTCTCTGGTTGATTCATTTTTATGACAAAGAACTGGCCTTGACTGGAGCTCTGCAAATGGCTAAGATTAATGGGCATCAAGAGAAGTATGTGACACATGGAATTGGAATATGACTCAAATACCAAAGACCCAATGTGGCTGTTCTGTGGCTGTTCTACAAGGTCTCAAGCAATGTAAGACTTTTCTGGCATCTCTGTCTCCACTCTGTCAACTAATTGGAGTACAACGAGATTTACTAACAAAAAAAAAAAAAAAAAAAAAAAAAAAAAAAAGATTTACTAAGCTGTTGTAACTCCATCCAAAAGGGGAAGTTAAAATGATAGTTTCTGAATTTATTTCAATTACAGAATATTCTTCACAAAATCACACAGACAGACACAGATAGATATACAGAGACACAGAAACAGACACACAGAGACAGAGACAGACTGTAAGAGAGATATCATCTAATCTTTCCCACCCTCTGTACTTTTATCTGCTGCTCTTTCAGTATCTGTCCCTTCTATGTTACAGTGACCATAAAATCTAGAACAAACACTATATTCACTGAAAATATTTTCTTGTTCTTCAAATTTGTGGAATGAGGTCCAAGGAGCTGGTTTAATTTTGAGCCTTCTAAGCAATTCTACTTATTATTCAGCAATGCTGGCCTCTGCTGTTTCATGATGTAGTTTTTATGTGCTTCTGGAAATGTGTTCAATATAGATTCTGATCCCTTAAGGCTAATTCAGGGACCTTTCAGATAATAGGTTCCCAATAAAAATTTGTTGAATAAATGTAGGTCTAAAACATTATAATATAAACAGTATTCAGGTAAGATGAAAATCAAAGAGAAGGCAGATCCCTGGTTGCTGCCTGCCTTCCTTATTCCTGCCTATGTAAGTTTAAGAGCTAGAAGTATTTCCAATAAGAAGCAACCAATATTTCCTGAGGATGTCACACTTTTTGTCAAGGTCTAGAAGGCACCAACATTATCTAAGGATTTTTGTCAAGGCCTAAAGACTCTTAAGTTCTTTCCACAAGCAAAACACAAAGTAGATTCTCTTTAAAATTCCAGATCCAAAATTGCCAGAGCCGACCTTCCATTCTTTAGTTTTCTTTCCTTGTCTCTGTAACTGTTGACTACATGTGTACACATGATGGGCAGTGTTCTAAGTTTCAGAATATGCTAGTGAGTGAAACGGGTAAAAGTCTTTTTGTTCTCATAGATAGAAAAGTAATTAAGAAAACTAATATGTGTGACAAGAAGTACAGAGGGAGATGAGGCAGATCTGAAGTGGTGGCTTCCTCTGCAACCCTAAGGAGACATTGCTTGAAATAGTGGAAGGGGGTAAAGTGTTACTTGGGGAAAGAGGCTAACAGATCAGCAAGAGAAGAAGCTGGGGGACACAATAGTATCCAAAGAACAGCCAAATGATTCAGTAAAAGAGAGCCAGACAAGAAATGCAGAGGAGAGGCCTTAGGAAGCTGCAGGAGGGACACTGCCCTTCATTCTTACAGAGATAAGATGTCCCCAAGGGCTTTAACAAGTCATCTGGAAATGACCTATAACTGGGTCACTTTGGTCCCCACGGTGACTAGGCCAGTGTTGCTAACAGGTGGGAGCAAAGCAACCATTCAGGAGTTAACAGCAACAATACAGACAAAGATGGTGGTGATTTGAACCCAGATTAATGATAAGAAGCTGTGATTTATGAACTAAGATGACAATGACTGGGGAAATAAAACACCACTGTGTAAGGAGTAAGGTTTTTCCTCCTGCTGCTGGTCTTGTGCCGCTGCTGCGCCAGCCCCAATTAACACACTGAGACTCTGTATTTGATATAATTCTGTTGGCCAGGTACGTGTTTCTTATCAGCTAGCTCTGTCTTAAGTATTAACCCATTTCAGTTAATCTAAGTATTTCCATGTGGTTTCATCTTACCAAGGAATGGGGCCGGAGTCTGGTCCCCCCAGTCTCTCCATGCTGACTCCTCCTTACTACTTCCTCTCTCCTCCTTGTCTCCTAGTCCCACCTATCTTGCTTTCCTATTGGCCAACAGCGCTTTATTCATTAACCAGTATGAGAAACATATTTACAGAATGACATCTCCCATCACCACTGTTTTTTCCCAATATATATGTTGTAATAACATTAAATTTCAAATTTTCTTGCAGCCCCATGAAAGCTTCTTGTGCCCCATTTACAACTGAAAAGTGTGATTCTTGTTGAATATATCTCCAGTGTCTTTTTCTTAGACAGTAGCGGGCCAGCCTGTGGGGAAGCTAAAAAGAATCCTGTCCCATAAGAGAATGACAATACATGGGTTTGAGTATTCTTTCCAATACTGAGATCTCATTATTATGTAGTGCTTAGTAACTCTGAAAAATTTCTGGATGGACAAGGCCTGAAAACTTAATCATCTCATACACAAGAGTGGCACTCATTGTCACAGTATATTACAAGCAAGTATTAATGGCTTTGTGTAACATCCTGATCTTTATGGATGTCAGTTGTATAAGCAGCAGGGATGCCATGCATCTATCTGGATGATTATAAATTACAATTATGCATAGGTGTGAATCACGTCACACCTTAACTGATGTAGTGACATAGGCACTGCCATATTTAACAAACTCAACTGAAATAATGTAGTAAACAGACATGTTCATGCCTAATTTGCATCTGACATTTTGAGAGAAATGTAAAGGAATATTGTGAGATGTGGGCATCCAGTCCTTTTAATCCTGCTTGGAATGGAATACTTTGCATTTAAAATGAATTGTGAGTAATCAGACATGAAAAATACAAACAACCTTTTGCAAAGTCTTGCCCTCCAAACAAATTTGTCTGCATCTATATTGCTGTGTTGTGTCTGAGACTTCAGATTAATGTAAAGAGGAAGCTAAGCTCATCTGTAGGACATAGGAAGATATCCCTCATCTCATAATATTTTGTAGCACCTTAGAAGAGAAATGCAAAGTTACAGGCAAGCATTCAACTCTAACTTAGGTAACAGACATATAGGATCATATTCTTTCTCTACATCTATGCCTCTTTTCTGATGTGGGTACTTCCTAGCACAATTAGAAACACTGTGCTGGCTAGTTTTATGTCAATTTAACACAAGCTAGAGTCCTTTTAGAAGTGGGAACCTCAACCGAGAAACTGTTTCCATCAGACTGGTCTGTGGACAAGCCTGTGATAACTTTTCTTGATTGATGATTGATGTGGGAGGCCCCAGCTCACTGGGGTTGCTGTCACCCTGGGCAGGTGGTCCTGGGTGCTTTAAGACAGCAGGCTGAGAAGTACAGGAAGATTAAGTCATAAGCACCCCTCCTCCTTTTGCATCAGCTCCTGCCTCCAGATTCTTGCCCCTCTTGCAGTTTCTGCCCTGACTCCCTGGGTGGTTAACTACAGGCTGTAAGATGAAATAAACCCCTTCTCCCTGAAGTTGCTTCAGGCCATAGGGTTTTATCACAACAATAGAAGCCTTAACAAAGACATTGGTAACCTTATTCCAAAAGTATGAGAAGTGGAAAGTTGCCCTAAAACCTTTCTTTCACAGTCTTTATCTGAATTCACTACTGTCTTTAGAAAGACCTTTCTTAGGTGGGTTGGAACAGGAATACTCAAAACCTTGATTCGTGACACCCACTTAGCACTTCAGTTATCTCAATCACAGTTGTAACTACAGTTCAGGATCAACACAGCCAGCCACACAGTCAAGAAAGACCTTACAGAATTCAGGCTATTTGACCATCTATTTCCTAATCATTAAAAAGGAGTCTAGGGGCAGAAAGGAGCCATGCAAACTTCACCCAGCAGGAACCCAGCATCTCCAGATGCTAAGTACACAGTCTTTCCCTCAAGTGAGATGCCTGTTATAGCTCAGCCAAAAGCCATTTTTAGCATCCTCCTCTTCAAAGCTGCCTTACTGAGCTGGTTAAGTGCCGGAATATGAGAAACTGACCACGCTAAGATGGACTTCTGCATTAAATCTTTCAGAGCTGGTAAATTTAGAACAATCTAAAGAAATTTAGAACAACCTAAAGAGCTGCTGAGCCCTGTTATGTCTGTACTGCTTATGCAGTTGGCATAATGGGTAGAGTCAACGCAGGAGCGGAGTTTTGCCGGAAGGCTAAATTAGTTCATTGTCAGCAATTCTGAGTTCCACAGTCAAGCAGAAGTAACAGAATTATCTGCTTCTCAATGTAAGGGCATCTTCTCAGGAGGTTAGAAGGCGTTTGCAGCCTTTTCTATTTTTTGGCTGTTCTGGGATTTGACAGTCTGAACTGCCTTTGAAAATTATGTCATAGAATTAAGTTCTGCACAAGTGTAAATAGCAGGCTTGGCATATGCTTCCTTGTAAAGTGTCACATTTGAGCCTCACTCCTTTTGTTCTAACAAACCTAGCTGTGAGAATACAGAGCCATGTTCTAAGCTGCAGCTTCGACCTATTACCATGTGACTTGGGCAAGTTACAGCAGACTCCTTAGTGCTACCCTTTTCTCATATGTATGGTGTGGTGGTAACAGCTCCATCACAGTCTTGCTAAAACGCAGCACCAGACTAGCCCAGAGTAAGTGCTGAGCCAGTCGTAACTGCCCCCATTCTCAGTGTCCAGATGGAAAGGGATAACCAAAAATTTCCACCAACGAGCATTTCACGTCTTTAAAAAAATAGCTGTCAAAATTGACACTTTGAAATAGATAGTTATCTTAAATAAAATTAATGAACCATGCACTGGAATAACGAGTCATCAACGTGTCTTTTCAACAGTGAATTGAAAATGATGCAAACCGTTTACTCCAACAGAGAACTTGGCCTCTTCAGGATGCTTGCTATGTGTCAGGCATAGGTGATGGCATTGAGCCTCTCCTCACTCTGGCACTGCCATCTGCATGCTGTAAAGAGGCAGAAGCTCCACATACCAGTAGCTTTAGTGAGCAATGCGGTAAAGGCACAAATTGGACATCACTGAACTTCCTCTTCCACTATCCCCAAAAGTATACCTTGTCTTACTCCAAGCCTAGGTATCCTCTTGGCGTTTCCGATGCTGCCCTTGATATTCTAATTGAGTCTCCTAGACATAAGGGGATTACACAGAAACTGGCGAGATGTGGTGGCTTGGTCTGACTTTTTCTCCAGCAGTGGCTAAGCATTGGGCCTCTTTGTACAGCTGTCAATGTCTTGTGACTCACTTTGTAGTCCCACCACAATGAAGACATGTTAGATGTTTGGGAGAAAGCTGTTAGAGGATGCATGGTAAAATTGTGAACACATGTATGCATGTTCCCTCAAACTGTGTCTCTATATTCTCTGCTCCAACAGTAAACATTTATAGTCACAGGTTTTACTCAGTATACTGCTGTCATTACTGTAGAATAGACCACAGTGTTTGCAACAAGACAATGTATGCCCTTGGATAAGAGGGAAGACTAAAGTATACAGGGGAAATCTTCCTGTTTGGGAGCTACTTAGCAGAATGAACTTAAAAGAAGAGCAACATAGATCTGGGTTCAATTGGTTCAGGGCATGGTGAGACAGTGTATTTCTCACAGTTCTACTACTGTGAAATAGGGGGCATGCTTACTGTTTCAGAGGGTTAGTTCGTGCTCATCATCGGAGCACACAGGTAGGCATGGTGCTAGAGAAGTAAATGAGAGCTACTTTCTGATCCATAGACAGCAGGCAAAGAGAGCAACAGATACTGGGCCTGGCATTGGCTTTTGAAGCCTTAAAGCTCACCCTGAGTAGCATGCCTCCTCCAACAAGGCCAGATCTCCTAATCCATCCAAGTAGTTCACCAACTAGAGACGAAGTAGGTAAATGCACAAGCCTATGGGAGCCAATCTCATTTAAACCACCACACACAGGGTCTGATATGGATTATTGAATAGTCTGATATATGCCCTCCAACTCATGGCAACACCCTACTTCAGTCTCACAAGGACTTAACAATTAAAGGTGTGAAATGGCACACCTAGCTTTTAAAGTCTATTAACTTATGAACTGGAACAGTTTAATCTTGTTTCTCCTAGTATAACAGACCATACTCTAGACCATACTAGAGTTATAGGGTATATCAGTGAGAGTTTATATTACTGTGATAAATCACTATGACATAAAGCAACTTAGGAAGGGAAGGGTTTATTTCATCTTACATCCTGTAGTCTATCACCCAAGGAAGTCAGGAAAGGAACTCAAGGCAGGAATCTGGAGGCAGGAACTGAAGCAGAGGCCATGGAGAATTTTTGTGTACTGACTTTTCCTCATGGTTTGTTCAGCCTGCTTTCTTATAGCAGCCAAGAACTCCTGCCCAGGGGTGGAATGTCCCACAATGAACCCTCTTACATGAATCATTACTCATGAAAATGCAACATAGGCTTGCCCATATGCTAATCGATAGGGGTATTTTCTCCATACATGTTCTCTTTCCTTAGATGACTTTAATCAGTGTCAATCTGACATAAACACACCAGGCAATAGGGGTCCTAGTGAGCACTGAGATAAGGATAGCTATAAACATGACACACCTGTTGGCTAGTTCCAAGCAAATGGGAATTTTTAGTGTGTACTGATTTAACTAGAAACAACACATTCAGAAGTTAAGTCCTTCCTGCATCATTCAGTGATATCTCGGAACTAATTCCTCAAAATGAAGCTTTTGAAATTTTGCACCTTTGAAACTATGTTGTATGCAATGGTAGTTTACACACCTGGAGAGCAGACTACTACCTTCAGTGTAATTCAGCTTCACTTCCTAGCTCTGACAACACGAACAACTTCCAACATCCAATGTGAAGAAAAAGATCAGTGACTGGCCCCTCCTTGTGATACAAGTTTCTGACAGATACCAGCTTCTCAGATGGAACTTACTTGGTAATTTTTTTATCCTCAATAACCTCATCCTAACCTGCATTATCTATACTTTTATGCTGTGGCATTTTTAAAATAATGTACTTAATTTGTTAGAGCAGCTTTAAGTTTATAGCAAAATTAATCAGAAAGTGCAAATTTTTTCCACGCCATGTTCAGGACCTTCCCCACCATCAGCATTCCCCACCAGAGTGGCATGTCTCTTACAATTGATGAGCCTACATCACACAACAATATCACTGAAGGACATTAATATGTACCAAGGTTTTGGTTTGGTGCATCAGAGTCTAACAGTTCAGCAGACTTTTGCTGGGTGTATAGCACTGCAGTATCTCAGAGTAGCTTGACTGGTCTGCTCAAAAGACCCCCCCCCTGTTTTAAAGTCATACCCCACCCCCATCTGGCAACAATTAATCTTTCCTCTATTTCCATAGTTTTGTTTTTCTGGAATGGCATATGCCTAATGCTTTTTGTTTTTATTTTTGTTTTGTGTTGTTTGCCTGAGGGAAGTTCTCCCTATGTTCTTGAGAATGGTATAAACTCTACCATTCATCCTAGCCTGGTCTTGAACTCTTCATCCTTCTGCCTCCATCTTTTGACTTTAGGGATTATAGGTGTGTCCTACCATGTCCAGCTTGATACTATATTTTTAGAAGTACTTTTATTAGTTTTCTATTAGTGTGCTAAAACATCATAGATGGCCAATGCAATATAGAGAAGAAAAGGTTTATTTGGGACTTAGATTTGAAGAGAGTTAGCATCCATGATGGTTGAGTGGAGATAAGTTATCAGGTGACTGGAGCAATAGCTAAGAATACACATCCCAACCACAGCAAGAGGCAGAAATAGCTGAGTTGAAATGGTCGAGGTCATTTGAAACATCAGAACCCACCCCCAATGATATACTTTCTCTAGAAAAGCCACATTCCCTTTTTATCAAATGCCTGAGACTGAAGGAAACGTCTCATCCAAATCCATGTTCCAGTCCTCTGTAACCATAGTCCCATGGCCATATCATAATGCAAAATGCATTTGGACCAACTTCAAAAGTCCCCCTAGTCCTTCACGGTCTCAATACTGTTTAAAAGTTCAAAGTCTCTTCTGAGACTCAGGCCAATCTCTTGTCTAGCTGTAACCACCTATAATATCAAAAATCAAAATACATATTTCCAACATGCACTGGCATAGAATATACCTCACTACTTCAAAGAGAAGGAACCAGAATGGAGTGAGGAAATACTGAACCAAAACAAGACTGAAATCCAGCAGGACATACTCTAAGTCCTTGTCTGATGTCAAAGGGCTTAGAGGACTTTGTCACCTGGCTTTGCTGATTGCAACACACTTCTCTTTCTTGGGCTGGTGCACTCCTTGTTTGTAGCTCTGGTTGGCAAAATTCTAGTGGCTCTGATGCCTCTGACACCCAAGGCAACTCAAGCTTTACTTTCAGAGCTACACACAAAGACTTCTCAGGGCCTCCATCCAAGGATTCCCTCGCCTTGACCCTGGATTCAGCATTTCCCTGAAACTGAAGAGGAAGATTTTACAATCCCATCACTTGTGTATCCTTCATGATCCTAAAGTCACCAGGGGACAATACTGATGAGCTACCAACTTGGGGTGAACCCAGGCCCTCTTTCTCACATTTCCAGAAGCTCTGATTTTCTAGTAGCAGAAAATTCCTCAGGCCTTTCCTTTTCATAAATTGGAAGCTTAGTTAAGTGGAAGCTTGCCCTGAGGTTACTCCCTCCATTATTCCAATGTGGGTCAATCCTCTCTATCATCTAGTCACCTTTTTAAACACAAACCTTGGCTCTAAAATTAAATTTCCTCAATTAAATTCTCTCAAACTGTACTTTTTTTTTTTTTTGCCTCAGTTCTTCTTTTCTTATTTTAGACCTTCTGAGGGTAGTTCTAATAACTACTAAGAGTTACTAATAACTACACCGCAGACTCAATCTTGGGCTGTCTTGAAATCTCCTCCAACAATGAATTAGTTCATTCCTTTTTAATTTAACCTCAGGAAGATTCTTAGGCAAAGGCAGAAAACAGCCACATTCTTTTTCAAAACATCATAAGAGTTGTCTCTAGCTCATTTGCTAGTGTTCCCTTTTGAAACCTCTTAAGCTGGGGGTCTCTAGTCTATATTTCTCTGAATGACTATCTTCCAAGCTCCGAGTAGGGTAGCCTATTGAGCTCTGCTTAAAGCATTCAAGCACTTTTCTAGTACAAGATTACACAGTCTTCCATATTCCTCTAAAGCAACACTGTCAGATTCTCCCTGCGACCAACTTCTGCCTTAGTTACTTTTCTATTGCAGTGATAAGATACCATGACCAAGGCAATTTACAGAAGAAATAGTTTATTTGGGGCTTACAGTTCTGGAGGGTTGGAGTCCATGATAGCAGAATGGAAGTAGCAGGAAGTGCGTAACTGGAACAGCAGCTGAGATTTCACATCCTGCACGATAAGAAAGAGACAGAGAAAGCTAACTCAAGACATCATGGTCATTTGAAACCTCAAAACTTACTTCCAGGGACATACTTCTTCGAGTAAGGAGACACCTCTTAATCCTCCCCAAAGAGATACCAATGGAGATCAAATATTATGGGAGACATCTCATTCTAACCACTATAGTACTTACTGTTCCTTATATTATTTTTGTTTGTTTGTTTCTTTGTTTCTCTCACTATGTGAAAGTGGTGTGAATCCTCAGGGTGTCTGGCTAAGAGTTTAGTTAATGAATAAATTATAAAAATCACTTGTACCCTTCTGCTAACATTAGAACTAGTGGTTGGAGATACTTTACAAAAGTAGCCAGGAAGATATTAATTGCTATTTTTCATATTTGCCACATAACAGGCCCTATATAGTATACTTCATGTGTTATTTACTCTAATCAGCATAATGACCTAGGGGTGGATAGGTAACATAGGTATCACATAAGAAATATAGCCAATGTTCAGGTAAGAAAAATACAATCTGAAAAATTATCCAAGGTCACACAACTAGACAATGTCAAAACTATGCCCAGAATTCAGGCCCGTAAGAGTCCCCAACTGCAGTTCTTTAGTTTAGGATTAGGAGGAAACATCACACTAATCCATTGCACACCTTGGATTTGAAACACAGTTGGTTAATTTACCTAGCATGATGTTCACTGCGGTTTACTTAACATCACGCAGCACCTACCTTTGGCTGGCTATGTGTTTTAGGGCATCACCTGACTATTCTTGGAAGACTTTCTGCTCACCTCAGGAGACGCCAGTTGGTATCTGTGATTTGAAACAATTGTGGAAGTGGAGATAGGTAGCTGCTTGGTGTTTGTTGTCCAGTCAACCTAACTTACTTACGGAGTCTCAGGCTGGTGTAAGACACCCCTCCCCTGGGTGATGTCTGAGGATATCTGAGCTGGCCTGAAATGTGTGAGATGTGTATGTCTGAGCAATACTGCTCTGTAAGGGGGATTTCAAGACCTCCAATCCCATGCCTTAACTGAGGAACGAAGAAAGCATTCTCAGCTTCCAGGACAATCTGTGCTTGAGCTTTTCGTTCTCCATAGTACTTACCAAACACTCTGAAGTCTTATAAATTAGTTAAGGGATGAAACATCAGCCAGGAAAATGGACTGACTGTAGCAGAAGGTGAACAAATCAGTCTCTAGCTCCCACACGGCATAAAATATTCTCTTTCAATAGTGCATAGAAAATTCAGGTATTTTTTTTTCTCTTGCCATGACTCAGTATTAGGATGGGTATCTGGTGTGTCAGCACTTCCTACTGTAGTGGGTAGATTTCCATAATAGAATTCAGATGGCAGCACATCTGAAACCCTGCGATGATGATAATGGCATTGCCAGAAGAAAAAAACAAAACAAAACCAAAAACATTGCTGATGTTTGATTACAAATCATGGGAGTACTACAGCACTTCTACCAGGGAAGGTGTGGGTGGTCAATTTCAGCACAACTTGAGACTGCTGCATTCTTACACTAGGGAACACGATCTTGTCTGCTTTGTAATATCTCTGTCCTAATCTCAACCCTTATTACACATGTCACTGTAAAGAGCATTTGGGCCAGGGAGGAAAAGGTAGCTGTCCAGGCATGTTGACTTTGCCAGCACCATCTGTATCCAAAAGTCAGGTGACTCGATGTGGTTGTCTTTGCATCTGAGGATGAATTCAGGGCTTTGATCTGTGCATTAGTTTTCTGCTTTGTCATATACAGAACTGGCAAGTCCAGCCAGCAGGATGTTCCAGGAGGGAAATCTCCCTGTGCCTGGAATGCAGAACAACCAGTTTCTAACATTTCTTCCCTCTGCACCCTCCACAGCTACCCTTCCTTTCCCATTTGTTCCAAAGTTGCATGCAGACTATAATTATGCGTATTTCTTTTCATGCTGTTTATAATCATACAGCATTCTCTTCATCCACAATAGGTGCATTCCGTACCATTTCCTCCTCTTATCCTTTGTAACCCAAGCTGTTGCCTTGTTCTCTCTCATTGATTCCTGCCTGCACCACAACAATCAAATGGAAATACAATACATTGCATCTGACATCCATTTAAGTCACCTGCTAAGGTGCTGATAGGCTCTGCAGATTTCTTAGCACAGCACTTAGAGAATTGTATCATGCTGCAATGTGCTTTTTCTGGAATGAGCTGGGCTTCGCTAGGGAACAATTCAACAACACTGTAAGAAGTTAGTGGAAATGAGCAGGCTGAATGGCATTACACATCTTCCTCCATGTTCAAATCCTCATAGTGCCAGCACATTCTTTTGTTCTTTCTATGGATGTGTATGTTTTCAATTAATCCTTTAAAAGCTTAAAGTCTTAATACATGTGTAGCATTTGTTTACAGGGAAGGCAGTTAGAATTCATTGAAGTGAGTTGGAGTTTCAAGTTCTCACAGCTGGCCACTGACAGTGGATACCGAAACCATACCCACCCCTAGGGATGTGCTGTCAAGAGTTCAGTGGGTATCTGCCAGGCTCATCAGAGAGCTGATGCTAGGCATTGCATGGAAGGGACTTTCTTTGCTATGAGTAACTGAAAATGTGGAGAAGCAAAAATTATAGTCATGAGCTGGGCTTTTATTTTTTGTCCTTTTCTTAACCAGTGGTTTTTGTGCCTTGATTTTAAAGGTAGTTCACACAGTAGTGGGTTTCATTGTGGCATTTTTATGTACGTGTCTTAGTGGCCTGGTCTTCTCCACTCTCCTCTCTCCATCCGACTCTTGCTCATTCTCTTCCTCCCCATGACTCCCCCCTTCTGTTTTCATGTGACGAGTCAGCTGCCTCTATTTGTTCTTTCTCTTTGCTTTAAAATCTTCTCTAGGGTTGGAGGATGGCTCAGACATTGCGAGCACAGACTGGTCTTGCAAAGGATTCAACTGGAACACTCACAATTCCCTTGCACCCACGAGGCTCACTACCATCAGCAACTCCAGTTCCAGGGGATTCAGTGTCCTTGCCTGGTGTCCAAAAGCATTAGCCAGCATGTGATGCATATACATACATGCAGGCAAACACACACACACACACACACACACAGAGAGAGAGAGAGAGAGAGAGACAAATAAATATGAATATTTTTTTCAAATCTCTTCTTCCTTTTCACAGTCCCCTTTCTAGTTTTATGACTTACATCCTTATTCTGACCCACCCCCACACACATACAAATTAAAATTTGAAATCAACCAGAAATGACAGAAAAATGGTTATTTGTCTTTCTGTGTCTTGTTTATTTTACTCAGCAATCTTCACTTTCAGCCATTTTCCATAAATACAATGACTTGGTTTTCTTTAGGTTGCATAGAATTCCACTGTGTATTCGTATCACCTTCTCCTTGCTCATTCATCTGTAGTTGGCATTTAGACTGGTTTTGTTTCAACTTGTGTAGCTGCAGCAATCTGCCTGTAGGGGAAGTCTTCTGTGTACATGATTCAAACAGGTTACCTGGTTGTGTGTAGTTGGAGGTTTTTCTCCTGGATAACCACTCAGAGGCATACAGAAGGACATCCCACATCAGATTTGTCCTTCCTGCTGTGAGGGGTTTCACAGTGGGGATTTCACCTTTCTCAGAGACATCTTGTCTACCAGTTACACCTTCACCCTTGGTGTTTGATTATTACTCTTTAAATGCACAGGACATTGTCCTCTGACTGAGACTCCCATTAGGGGGCCTACTCCCTTTCACACTGGGGAGACACAGACAAGTTCAGCACTATACCTCATGTATTCCCATGTCACTAGCTCAGAGTATAGAGAGCTCATTCCTTCTCGCTTAGCTCCTAAGAACCTGTGGAAAGTCTTAGCTTTTGGCTTCATGCCACAATGCCTCCATCTTCATAACCCCTAGTCAGAGCTCCACAGCCAAGTCTGCCTTTCTCCAGCTCACTGTTTGTCTTAGGAACTGCTATGTTGCTGTGAAGAGTCACCATGACCAAGGCAACTCATGCACACAACTCGAAACTCGTGCCAAAAAAAAAAAAAAAAAAAAAAAAAAAAAAAAGCACTGAATTGGGGGCTTGCTTACAGTTTGAGCAGCTTGATCCATTATCATCACGGCAGGGAGCGTGTAGCAGCAGCCATGGTGCTAAAGGAGTGGTTGAGAATTACATACATCCTGGTCCACAGGTGGAGTGTGGGTGAGGGTGGGGTGGGCCTGGCATGGGCTTTCTAAAACCTCCAAGTCCACTCCCACTGGTATACTTCCTTCGCCAGGAAGGAATTCTTCTCCTAATTCTTCTAACCCTTTCAACAAATTCCCATCTAGGGTGACTAAACATTTAAGTGTATGAGTCTAGAGGAGTCATTCTTACTCACACCATCACACTGTTCTTACAGCACCTTCTCAGTGCTTTTGTTTAGGCCATTCTGTGTGAGCAGTATGGTTGCAGCTTGGAAGGAGTTGGTGCTTGCTCCTGTCTTCCTGAGAAAACACCACCTAGGTTTATTCATTTTTCTTTCAGCTTATTCTCTCAGAAACCCTTACTGGTTTGCATAAATGTAACTTCTATCCAGTCTTACCCAGAAGCCCCTCATGCCTATATATTTTAGTGAACTTATAATAACTACTGGTGGTTGGTTATTCCATATAGTAAGCATCCTAGGAAAAACTCTCTGATACTTGATATTTTACAACCTACATTTCTTTTGCTAACCCATCGTTATAGTGGAAATGATTTCATCAATCAAAATGAACTTGAAGTCCCCCGACGCACTACAGAGATGACTCTCCAGCGGTAGTCCTCCCTCGACCAGCCTTTGCAGTCCGTGACAAATTCTTAGAATGCAAGCTCATGAATCTACCCCGGGCAGGTCTGAGTCAGAGACTGCCATTTGTTTCAATGAACTATGCTGGAGACTATGATGTGATCAAGGGTAAGAGTAGCTGTTCGCTAAAACTAGACTGCAAGTAATTGCCAAGTCAGAAGCTTGTAAAGGCCATGTGAATGAAGACGAGGAGTGAATAACACTGTCGGGGTTAAGGAAGGGGACAGTGGGGAACTGTGCACCACCTCTGGCAACAGCTTGTGGTCATTCCACCCTTGCTTGTCATTTAGGAAGATGGAACTCCTCCAACTGTAATGTTGCAAAGGATAAATCAGGACTGTTTTACAAATACACAATGAACACACTCTGAAGATTGGCTCATGAATAAAAAATGAGAAAGACAATAAAGCTTATTCAAGAGAAAATGAGAGGTGGATATCTTTATATAGTGAATAGAAGAGTATTGAAATGAGTTTAAGTTAATAACATATTTGGTTAATACCCTACAGCAAAACGGGAAATGAAAATGTTACCTGTAGGTCATTTGTTCCTCTCAACAAAAAATAATTTGCAAACATCCAATCTCCTATACATTAACATCTAACTTTACAGCATCCTGGCCCTAAACAATTTGAAGCAAAATAATAATAATAATAAAATAACCATATATCTCTGGAGTCAAGGATCTGTATGACTAAATAAATCTTGAGCAGATTTATTAGCCGTTGATACATTATAACTGAAAGAACATGCAATAATATTTGTTGCCTTATTCCTTAAGTGTGTGTGTGTGTGTGTGTGTGTGTGTGTGTGTGTGTGTGTGTGTAACTGAGAACTGAAGCTAGGGTTCGGCATATGGTAGGCATACACTCTACTACTAAACTATTTTGAGACAAATTCTCACTAAGTTACCCATGCTGGACTTGAATTCATTCTGCAGGCTCCAGCAGGCCAGGAACTTGCAATCCTCCTCTCTCATCCTTCTATGTAGCTGGATAAGTACACTAGTTCAGGTCTTTGCAGAACCTTTTATTTTTAGCAAGCAAGCATGTCAGACAGATCCTGCATTTTCCAAAAGGAATTTGCAACTAGAGTTCATATTGAAACTTTGTTAGTTATAGCCTAAACAAAGCATACCATAGGATTGGTACTAAAATGTGCTACCTTGCTACCCAGTCACAAACTACTACATCCCCAAAATCTAAAGACATTGTATTCACTGTTTGATGCCTCTCCTCCTTTCTATTGACTTCCTATACTGTGTCCAAGGAAGGACTCTGCTTTGATAGTAAAGTCTGCTACTCAACTTCTAAAAGCAAAACCAACAGTTCAGTCTCCTGTGTACATGTCTTTGCTAGGTACTTCCACACTCAGGTCCCCTGAAGTCTCAGAGAAAATGCTAGCAGGTCGGCTTCCTTGTATAACTTTAATTTAAAAGCTGAGCCACTCCCCCCATCAATATTTAAAGGGCTCAAGGCAACCTTGAGAATGATAGCTGCAACTAGATGAAGTAAGACCAAAGCCACTTAAATTCATATCACAGTAGTCTAGGGTAGAGGGAACTGTTTGAGGATTTTTTTTTTTTTTTTTTGTAAAGAGACCTTTACTTCCTTCTTTCCTCTTGTTGTTCCAGAACTTTCTACCCTTTGGGGCAGTTATATTTTAATCCTCAGGAAAAAGTAGGTATATCCCATAGAAAGAAATCAATGGTCTGCTGTGAGTTACAAAGTAAACCTCCAAATGTGTTCAGCAAAGAAAATAGTCTTGGAGCCCAACACAGGTTCAAGTGAGATTTGCTTCTACTTCCAGATTTGCTTTGTATATCAAGAGTCAGTGTTTATAGGCTTACAATTCAATGTTCCTTCCTTCACTGAAGCTACAATTATTCACTAAGAATACTGGGTGTACAGAAGGCAATGGAGCCAAGTGTTCTCATGGATTCAAGTTCTGATGGATAGAATTAACAGTAAGTATACAAGCAGATAAACTAGTAATAGACAGAAGGGAAGATATTAACAGTAAGTATACAAGCAGGTAAACAAATAATAGACAGGGAGAGAAAAAACAAAGAAAAGGAAGGAGACATGTAGATTCCACAAGACATAGAGAGAGGTGTAGTGATTGCACACAATCATGAAATAAGGAAAGCATGTGTGGCAACTGATCAGCCCTGACACAGTGTGGGACAAGCCACATCTAGATTGCCAGTACAAAGAACTGAACAGGCCCAAAGTGGAGGAGGTCAGTGTATTAACCTGGTAAGGAGAGACTTACATTGGATTCTGCTTTCAAAGAGTCTCAGAGGACCAAGAGGCAGAGAAAGAGGTCAGAACTAGCAATGGACATAACTTTCAAAGGTCCACCTAACATAACCTACTTCCATCATCCAGGCCCACTCACCCACCATCCTTCAAAATAATCCCATACATGAGCCTGCCTGGGACATTCCAAATTAAATACACAGAACTTCATGTTTTGCTAACGTTGAAGGAGAAACCAATGGGGAACTTTGTAGAGCAGAGGAATGATTTCATGTAACTTGATTATAAATGGCTCATGGAAGCTCCTGGGTTTATGTTGACACTAGAGAAACAGGAAGCAGGTTTTCTATTGAGGGAGCAATAATACAAGGAAAGAGGCTGGTGGCTCAGCCCACCATAAGAGCAGACTGAGAACCAAAGTTATGTTTCAAGTTTTAATTACTGTGCCCAAGATATCCATGAAACAAAAATGCCTCTAACTTGTAAACCCTTTGCCCAAAGGCACATACTTCCTGAAATGCTGGAGCCTATTGTTTATGAAAGATAACAAGCCACATGTTTTCACTCCCCCTAAACAAATTTGGCCCAACAACATTGCATGTGCTTGATCACATGTAGACAGAGAGTACATGGACAGGAAATTCATCAGGATGTATGCTTGCTCCTGATATAATGTAGGTAGGAGGTACACAGGCAGGAAGTATGTCAAGATTATGTCAAGATTGGATCTGATGGGAGATATAGGCCTTATAGGTGGCCTTATAGGGTGGCCTCTGCAAGGTGTCACTAGTCCCCATTTTCTGGGAATCCAGGGAATGGACCTGGCCAGAGTCCACCATCCTGGCCAGTATTTAATTAAAGTTTGCTTCAAATTTGGTTCAAAACTATGGTACTGGTCTTATTATCATCCAGTGGGATTAAAACAAAGAGGAGTGATCTATAGGCTTCTGAGGGTATTTCAGTAGTGATCAGCATGCTATGAGACCAAAGGAGGAATGGTCGTGAGTGGGCTGAAAGGAACCAAAGAAATGATCCATTTTCTTTCACCTTTCTTTCAGGCTGAGCTCTGGGGGGGGGGGGGTCACAGGAAGATGCTGACCATGGACATAATTAAGAGATTCCGGGACAGAGTTATTTTGTATAAGAAGGATAAATTTGGGTCTTACAGAGAAGTGTTGCATCCTCCCTGGATTTAGAATGATAAAGGCTAACCACAGGCCAGTGAGAGAGCTGGGAAGGATGGACTGGAAAACCATTTCTCCCATACATAGCATCCTGCATGTGGAAGACCAAAACTTTTCATAACCTTGAGAGGAAAACAATGGTAGTCAGAAAGAAACCAATCAAACTAGAAGGATGGGTCAGTGACTAGGATTAGAAACACCATACAAAGATCTGCTTACAAGGGTCCAGGTAGGACCAAAGGAGCTGGTGTTGGCAGCTGTATACGGATTAGATTCCAGTAGCTAAGACCCTGTGGTTTGAAATACACCCAGAGCATGCCACAGGTATCCAAGACAGAATCCTGTCTTGCCAGGAGAATTTATCTCACCAGAGTCTTGTCAACAGCTATATGAAACACTGGAAAAGTGACTCCAGACAAAAATCGCCATTTATCAGGGATGAGTAAAAGGGGAGGGGATTATAATTCTAGAACCTTGAGCTCAGTGGAGAAAGTTAAGTCCCAGGGTTATCTGGGACCATGAAACCCTCCCCTCTGCCCATTCTTTTTGTTTACATATTCTGTAAAGAAAGAAGTATTTATATGGATTGACTTTATTGATATTTCTGGCAAAACCACTGAAATTATATTTAAAAGTACTAAACTTTGCACTGCAGTGTAAGCATTTTCAGCCATACTGTTTCTGTTTCCATCATTCACCTTGTGTCTGGTGACATGGTGCCTTGCTCAGCACCAAAAAATTCTTACTGCTGAATGATGCCTGTAAAGTGTGCCACAGACCAAGGCCATGGTAAGACCTTGCTGGAGACAGATCACTTGGCTGGCCTTAGGTTGAACGTTCTTGCCATTTGGAGTAGGATCAAGATGAAAACTCTCAGCAGTTTAATTTGTAACCCTTTCATCTCAGGAACATCTCTTTTGTTTAACCCATGGGGGTGGGGAACCAAGCAATCTGGACTCTCCTCTCTTCTGCCATTAAAATTGGGAGCTGATCCTATCCAGAGGTCAAAGGGCACCCCTTCCCCAGTGGTGGCAAATGAAGCCTCTGTTGTCTTAGTGCATGAGAATGTGATCTAACTAGACATCAAAAGTGTCAGCTGGGGACTCTTCATTATCAGAGGCCAATCAAGAGGAGGACAGACAGGGGAGTTGCTACAGTAGTTCACTGGTACCTGTCCTGTCAAGGACTGGGCTCTGCCATTGCTGCTTCCTACAAGCCGGGAGATTGTGAGACCGACCACTCTGACTCACAGCTATTTCTAAAGCTGGGGGGAAGGAATGTATGCAGACAAAGGAGAGAAGTCACCAATGGGACACAAGCTTTCGAAGAGACAGAATGGCCAGTCTGTGTTTTGCCAGGAAGGGAGAAGGAATGGGAAGAAGTTGAGATGAAGCTCTCTGGGCAAAGAAGCACAGGAAAGGGATGGAGAGAGCAAGGTCTAACGGCAACCACTTTCTCATGTCATCATTCTGCTGGAGCCATATTTAGGTGGGCTTAAAATCTTAGGCTAAAAAGTGTGATTACAATAATACAAGGTCAACAATTCCAGAAAATGTGACACAGTATGTGTCAATACTCAATAGTAATGAAGCAACGGAGCCCAAGCTTGTCCCTGGCTTCCCTCTCTTTGGCCACAGGAAGAGCTTTGTTTTGAAGAATGATTGTGATTTTTGAGAACTTCAACAGCACTCAACTTTTGTGGAGCAAAATATTTCTATATTATATAAATTTTTTATAGTGCTGTAAAAAATATTTTCCTACTAAAAGAAACCTTCAGGTGTTTGAAAACCTTGAACTATCCACAGCTCCCACTGATACACCCACAAAACCTTTTATAATTGAATGAACTATATTTGAAGGAATGCAATTTCCTGAAAATTATATTTGTTTTCTAAAATAAATTAACTCACTAGAAATACTAACAAAGTGCAAAGGAGTGTATGCTTTTTGTTTGTGGCTTCAAGGTTTTTCCTTTACTTATATTCTATGAGTTTCCCTATTTCTTCACATACTGACTTGAGAAATTAACTAGACTATCCAGACTCTAATCTTTAATGTATACAGGAATTGAAAATTTTGAGGTTTGATAAATAGCAAGGGAGGAACAATGGACTTGGAAGTCTCCTCCTCACCAATTATTAGTCTAGTTTCATGGGATATATACATGTATGTATGTATGTATGTATGTATGTATGTATGTATGTGTTCTGTCATCACAACAGAAGTTAATGTCAGAACTTTGTGTTTTGCTAATACACACACACACACACTAAGGAAATTTTTTCTCTATTGTTCTCTAGAAAAGTAATTATCAGATCTAATGAAGGAAGTTGAGGGGTGAAGGGAGGAAGGTAATTCCTTTTCTCCTTGAATAAGCATACTGTTTGACAGAAGCAGGGATGCAGTACTGATCTATTCTGACCGGCATTTTCAGGCTGTCTGATCCATTTCAGTGGGAAGGCTTGTTAGCTAGGAGCTGGCCAGTCCACAGTACAGGTGTGTGTAACAGTGGCTCTTCACATCTTGTTGGATCAGGAAGGAGAAAGAATAGATCAGAAATGGAGCTATGACTATGACTGCCTAGCCTTACCCCAGTGGCCTTACTCCACCGGTGGCACAATGTCCTACAATTTTCATAACCTCTGGAAACAGCTGTATCAGCTGGGTACTAAGTATTCAAACACCCAAGCCTATAAAGGGTATTTTACACTTAAGCCATGATACACACAAATTGTAACATTCGAAAACAACAAATTATTTTAACTATCCAACAGAGTGGAATTTCAATGTTCCCATTGCAAGAAATGGCATGTTTGAGGCCTTAGATGTGCCATTTACTCAGTTATGATCACTGTGTGTTGCATGCATGTATTGAAATGCCTCACTATGCTCTATAAATATGTATCATTACTGCAAATAAATTTTAGAAATATGCTGTAAGAAGATTTTCCCCCTTTTACATGGTAATAAGAAACCACACTGAACTCCAGCTTGATTGATAAGATTTATGTGCTTTCCTCTATGTTTCTAGGTAATGTAGAAGTTAGCAATGCTTGTTTTCCATCTTCCTCACCTGCAAAGTCCCTTTCCTAAAGTATCCCAGTTACCTGAGCTGTATGACCTTGGTGAAATGATTTCTGTCCCTTCAGTGTCACTGTTTCTGTGAAGGGAACAAAGGTGATTATGAGAGCCTTCCTTCTGCCACTATCATTCAGGGAGATCAGGCATCACACCTGCTTCCTAACTGAGCTTTGCAGTGTGGCTCCCATTGTGGAAGCCCTGTGGGGACACAAGGGGCCATCCTAGAAGCTCTGAGCTGAGAAGCCAACTAGCAGAGTGGTAGAGTGTATCTTTCTTGTATAGAGTTATTTTTCCTTGTGTTAGATAACTCCACTCCCCATGTTATGGTTTACATATCTCTGAGAGTTTTGGTATTCTGACAACCTGCCTATGTAAATGGATTGTTGCAATTCAGTTACAATTATCTTAGTTTGTATAAATAATAATAATAAATGCAATGCTTAGGACCGCTATAGCTACTTCATGTGCTTTGAACAAAACAGTTGTATGGCTAGACTTTATGAAAAGAGACTACTAAAATGTGAAGCCCTTAGCCAGGTGGATAGAGAACCCCAGGAACCTCTAACACACACACACACATACACACACACACACACACAGAGAGAGAGAGAGAGAGAGAGAGAGAGAGAGGGAGGGAGAGAGAGAGAGAGGAGAAAGAGACAAAGAAAGTCTGTTAGTCTTAGCATTTGAGGATTACAGATACTGGAATCAGATCCTGAGACGTGATTAAAAATCCATTCCAATGCTAACAAGGTAAAATGATAATACATTTCATTCTTGTCATCTCTGGGGGTGAGGGAGAAAACCACTATGAATCTGTATAAAGGAAAAATAAAGCAAAACAAACACCCCCCAAAAAAAAACAAACAAAATCAACTGTGATTCCAGGAGGCATCGGCACAATGGGGTCTCGAGTTAGTCTTCTGCAACTAAATATCTTCATGAACAAGGTGGAGGTGAAAGTCTTGTATCCAGGCAAGTGGAATGTATTTTTAAAAAGTGGCATAGTAAAGATAACACTAGAAATTCCAAAGCACAAAATTGCCATTATGGTAAAAGAACTTAATATTGCTTGTAACAACACCGCCATTACCATTGTTTTCACTGTTATTATATGCTAGGAAATGCTTTCTCCCTCACAATCAGTGTTTTAAAAAACAGTGCTATAACCCCCACCCCCCTGCAATAGATGCCCAATCAAAATCTGTAAGAATCACTGGGGCAATGAGAGAAATACTTTAATTTAGCATCATTTTATCATTATATTAGAAATTGGCGTCCAAGGTTTTAGCATTAAAAGTATTACTTTTTCACCTTTATAAAGGTATCTTTAGTAGATTTTGAGCATAAAGTGAACCTTTGCCATGATATACAAATGCAAGTGTAAATGCCATGTTTAGACAGTACATATCAACACTACTGATCTGATATGTAATACTGATATATGTCTGTACTCTTCTGGTCCAAGGCCGTTCTCAACCTCTACCCAGTCTGACCTATTTTTCCCAGTCTGATAACTGAGTTAACTCCTAGAATAGATGGGTACCACAGGTGCCTTCTTTAGCACTCACAGCAACCATCTGATTTGTGGATGGACACCACCCATCAGAAGGTAACCCTTCTGAATCCCAGCCTTACCTAAGTTGGCATTGAAGGTGTGTGGCTCCATGACTACCAGAAAGCAGAGTTGTTTTCATCCACAGAAGTGCCAGGTGGCACGGGGCTGAACAGATCTTTCCCTTCAGATACCTGAGAACCCTAAGCCTAAACACCATGCAGTTCTGAAACTGATTCAGAACTGTAGGCTTTGCATGTAGTGCTCTGAGGATACCCTGAGGGGTCAGTAACTCTAGAAAGTATAAGAATTTTTCTCTTACATTTATTAGACTCTTTCTGAAATAATAAGCTGCTAGATTTGTAGGGACCCAAGAGGAAATGTGTGCACACAGGAACCATACTAACAAGAAATATCATTGCCAGCACTTTAACAGAAAGACTGTTCCAGTAAATCATCCATGCACAAGACTTAGATGATTTAAAAAAAGAATCAGAAGTAGCTTTGGTTCAGTCTTTGGCCAGAAAAATGCACACATTTCTAACAGAACCAAATACACCTCTGTGGATTCACCTTGACCTATGCACAGACTGACTTACTTACCGATTACTCGCAAAACTTATGGAAGGATGGAATTCAGAATAGTTACCCATCAGTTCTTTAGCGACATTGATGAAACAGTTGGAGGGATGGAATAAGACAGAATCCTCCTTTCTAGCTTTCTGCTTCCTATATGGTTTATGTGGAATTATATTACAACAGAATAGAGAAAGATAAGCTCCCTCTGTGACACATCAACATTATGAGCGCCATCCCTAGATAAATGAATATTGAGAATAAAGGTAACAAACACCTGCTAGTCATGTGGCTGGTCATATGCTGAATGAATAAGGATTAATTACGTATCAGGTAATGCTCAAGTCCCTTATTTATACAGTTCATATAAACTTCATGGCAACAATTGAGGTTGATGGTTCTTATTCAAAATGTATAGATGAGGGAGGTGCGGTTCAGAAACATGGACTTTTCTAAAATTTTAAAGCTACAAAATGACATGGTCAGGGGTATGTCACATGTCAATATTCCGGTTGGATCAGGGCTTAGGGCTTGTAATATATGGTTCATTTATGTGCTAACCTTAGAGGACGGCCAACTTAGGTGGTGTTATATGTTCTTTACCTGTGTGTCTCCTATGTCTCCATATGGGTGACTAATGACCAGACTTGGCTGTCTGGTGCCTTTTCACACATATGTTTGATAAAATTGTATGTCCAACTTAATGATCTTCCTCCCGCTTTCCAGCAGTAAATTTCTTTGGATAATGTAGCTAAATACAATATTACATTTTCATATTTTTTTCTGCTAATGCTGTCTTTGCTCGCTAGTTCTCAAATAAATGAATGTAAACATATTCAACGAAGGATAGTTGTCATGTAGTTTCATAAATGATGCTGAGTTCTTAGACATGATATTATTTCTGTGACTTGATTAATGTCTGTCCTACCACAATTTAAGGTAATTGACTACTGGCTTTAATCTTCAACCATGGTATTTTCATTGTTGTTGCTACTGCTGCTGCTCTTTGGGGTGATTGCAAAGGTTGGGAAGTGCCTGGGCCGAGGAAGCAGAAGCCAGATGGGCAGCAAACAGGGGGTGGGAAGGTAGATAATGGGTGCAGAAGTCGCCTATGGTTCTCTACAGGTTCAGTCTCCTTAGATCAAGCTGATAAAGACAGAAACAATAGCTGTTGGTGTGTGCAAGTCCCAACCAGTCAGGAGCCTGGAACGCCTTGTGGATATTTACATGAGAGTCAGAACATTGCCACCAGGTGGTGCCAAGCCACAGCTCAGTTGGCTTTAATTGTATATTCTGAGGCTTGAAAGTGCCCCCCACCCCAGCCACCCCACAGTTGGAAAAAGGCTAAAACCAGAATTTGTTGCATACTGTAGACAATGTGGGAGATTTGAGCCCAGGTATTTAGGTTTTTACCTTCTGCTTTCCGAGCTTTTTATAAGGTCTAATGTAACTTAGCAAAGTCAGTATACACAGTGGGAAAGCACAGTGCCCAGCATGTAAGAGGCATTCTACAAACATTTGTACCTGACCTAAAAAAGAACTAATTTGCCCCACAGCTTGTCCCTTAAATATTGAATTCACTTCTGCTATCTATTGCCTCTCTGGCTTTACTGAAAACACAATGAATTTTTACTTGCTGTTGAATCCAACAAAATATGCCTAATTCATTGTGAAAATGACCTGTAAATAACTGGACAACACCTACATTTTGTTGTTTTTTCCAGTCCCCTAATTGTATCAAGTCACAGAATTAAGGACTGCTGTGAATTAATGACAAGAATATGTTCTCCCCAGAACCACCTGAAGATGGGAAAGGCATCTTTTGTAGAACAGGATTTGGATGACAGTTTTGCAGGAATGCATCAGCAGAGGGAAAGCTACACTGAGTGGCTTTGGAAGAGGTGGCTGAGCTCAGTAGAGAAAGGAAAGACTCTTAGAAGAGAATAAGGCTAGAGGAATAGAGTGAGAACAGCTTGAAACAACCCTGATGGATGAAAGGGAGTAAGAATCAGATTTTGTCTACAAATTGTAGTGAAATGTCCAGGGATGGATGATTTTATGGTTTGAGTGTGAAATTTCCCCTTTAAGTCCATGTGCTTGAACACTTGGTCTCCAGTCAGTGCCGCTCTCCCCACTACACACACACTTTGAACTTGGAGAAGGTTGGGCCTAAGTGGAGGAAGTGGGTTACAGAAGAGACCAGTCTTGTGGGTCGCTTTATAGCAGAGCCTTGATTCCAGTCTAAACGCTGCTTCCTGTCCCTCCCAAGGTGACTAACCAGCCTCAAATACCTGCCACCATAGACAGGAACACTCCCGTACCATACTTTCTCCATTCTGATGAGAAAGAACAACTCCCCATCCCCCACAAAGAAACACTTTTGTTTTCTGATAGTGAGAATTGAACCTAGGACCACATGGATACTAGGCAAGAAATTTACCACGGAGCTCTACTCCCAGCCTGACTTGCATTATTTCTTCCTCAGTGATGAGAAAAGAGGCAACACAGTGGATGTATAAATGCAAGACACATGGCTGGCATGTTAGCACGCAACAGAAGATAGCCGAATCTCCTATGCAAAACTGTTTTTTAAGAATCTGGAACAACAGATAAGCAATGTAGAGAATCAGTGATTTTTCACCCTTCCAAATGCTTTGACCCTTTAATGCAGTTCCTCATATTATGGTGACCTCAACCATTATTTATGTTGCTCCTTCTTAACTGTAATGTTGCCACTGTTATGAATCATAATGTAAACATCTATGTTTTCTCATGGTCTTAGGTGAGCTTGAGGGGGTTGAGAACCACTGTGTTAGACAGTGTGCCCCAAGCTTTGAACTCAGAAAACCTCTGTCTAACACAAGACTGTAATGTGTCTCTAGACTTTTCAGGAACTCTGTTTTCAACAAAAATTCCCAATGTACATTCTGGTAAGTATATACTTATAAACTTATATACTTATAAACATTCTTATAAGTCTATACTTGTAAATTTATATACTTATAAACATTCTTATAAGTATACACTTACGTATGCAAAATAGGAACCGAAATGAAAGAGCTTGTGTAGAAAGCAGGATCATTTTATATCAGGTAGAAGAGAATTAAAAACAAACACGTTGTCATCCTGGTTAGTTATATGTCAACTTGATACAAGCCAGGTTATCTGGGCAGAAGGAACCACCATTGAGAAATGCCTCCATCTGACTGGCCTGTGGGCAAGCCTGTGAGGCATTTCCTTGATTCATGATTGATGTAGGAGGACCCAACATACAGTGGACAGTGCCATCCTTGGGAGGGGATTCCTGGGTTGTACAAGATAACAAATGAGCAAGTTAAGCAAGCCATGGGGAGGAAGCTGAGAAGCACTTTCCTTCATTTCCTGACTCCAGGTTTCTACCTTGGCTTCCCTCAGTGGTGAACTGTGATCCAGTTATGTTAAGGGGGGACAAAAATAAAACCATACACCCCCAAGTTGCTTTTGGTCATAGTTGGTATCAAAACAATGGGAAAAAAAAGTTAGAACACACATGCAAGTCAGAGAAATCCTTAGGAAATGCCCAGTGACTTGTCCCTAACTTTCTAGCAACTTTGTCATTATACTTCTTGTGAAAAAGAACATGGGGAGTAGAAGTGTGGTGTGGGACAAAGTTGGTCCCAGATACCACAAATAGTTTCTGATGGAGTTCAGAGCATATGAGTTGTTCAAGTCATGATGCTGGGCTTGAGCAGTCTGATCTCCCTCTGTGTTTCTAAAGAGGATTATGAGCTCAGAGGCCTTTTCTTCTTCTTTTGAATCAGCAGAATGGTATTCTCCAGAGCAGCTCAGCAGGCTTCGGATCTGGTCAGACCAAAGTTCTCCTAGGATTTAAATCATCACAGGAAAGGATAAAACAGTGATGGGGGGCACAGCTCTCCAATGCCTCTAAAACGGGCTACCTTGAAATTCAAGACTAGAAAGTAATTTTAGAGATAGGAACCCAGCAAAGGATGCTTAAGTGCAGGAGAACAGGGGAATGAACAGGACAGTGAAGGCTGTGGGCTGCTGTGGTGACTGGTAAGATGAGCTCAGGGTGTCCGCAATACATGGGGATTGTCTGTATGTTTTATTTGTTTTCCCTGATCCATCTCAAAAAGAGTCATATTTGGCGTTTTCAAATATAGGTCTTTTTTATTATTTGATGTTTTCTGTTATACTCAGGTTTGAACTGTTCTTCCCATTTATGAAAGGTTAAAAAAAAAAATCACTGAAGCAGATCAAAGATATTCTCGTTCCATGCCAAAATTATCTTCTCAAACCCGACGCAGAGAAGGAAAATCATAGTGCAAAGGTATGTAGGAACAGAGGCCAGAGGGCTGGCTTATCTGGTAAGAGCACTGGCTGCTCTTCCAGAAAACCCAAGTTCTGTTCCTAGCACTTACATGGTGGCCAATAGCCTGTAATTCCAGTTCCAGGATGCAATGCTCTCTCCTGACCTCTGTAGGCACTGTGTGCATGTGGTACACAGTTACACATTCAGGCAAAACACCCATATACATACAAGTAAGCAAATATTTAAAAATATGTAGAAACACACATTATTATAAACCATAATATTACTGAGCAGTGAGCATTTGCTGCCTGTATGCCTTCCACGTTTCCATACTATGCTAGGTTCTATAGCGAACACAAAGGCAGCAATTGAGGGTGACATCCACCAGAGACAGGCCATGGTGGGAATTCAAGCACAGGTTACTTGAGGCAGAATGTAGTCAGTGAACAAATGGAGTATCAAATATGGAAAATGACAATTTGGAAGTGGGAGAAATGAACAAGAGCATGCATGGTAAAGAATTACCCTAGGAAGCAAACGAGCCCTGAGCTGGTATGTGGGAGAGGGAAGGTCTGGTTTCTGAATGACTAGGGAGTGGATCAAGAAACATTTAGGTCAGACTACCCATGCTGAGAGGAGAGGGAGGAACAGATTAAGCAAGTTGTCGAGTCAGGAGTGAAAAGTGTACATGTTTGTACTGAGGCGGGGAAGGGGGTGGGATTGAGAGTTCCCAATGAGGAGATGGCCAGTGGACTCTACTGAAAAATCAGGCCGAGTGCAAAGTTCATCGTAAAGAGCGTTGGCCAACTTCCTCAGTGCTCCATTGTTTCTGACTGATTCTTAGGTCTTTGTAATGGTCCAAGCATGTAACAAGGATTTCCTTAAACCATTTCTGAGAGCCGTTCCTGCCCCTTCCTGTCACCAGCTATAAAGACTGGGTGTCTTCCTTATTTTCCAGCACCAGACCATTAGGATTGCCCTCACTCCCAACCAGCATTCAAAATTTACCGTTTAAAACTAGCTAGTCCTCATATGATCTCACAGTCTAAGGAAGGCTTCGTATTGTCTAAGTTCAGCTGGCATTTTCCATAGGAACTGGATATCAACCTGAGAAAGAGTAGACCAGGGATAGCAATAGGTAAGGCTTGACAGATCACAAATCCTGAAAAAATGGATGCTCCCCCATTTACTGGCCAATGGCTGTCATTTCTATTTATAGTTTGTCCTTTGGAAAGAGATTTTTAAAATGTACTTCAATGGTTTATGGAAGATATGCTAAACATCCAAAAATAATTTTATAGAGACTCTAAATATACAGCCATAATTATTTTTTAAAGTTGGAGAGCTATTTTTAAATCTGTCATAATATGAGAAATTCTGAAATAAAATGACAAGACTTAATGCAAAGGTGAATTGTGTTGAACTCAAGTTGGCATCAACATAAAAGTTATATCTAATTGCCCAATAGTCAAGAGTTTGAACTATTCTGCTAAACTAGCAACATTTAATTTTCTTATAACTCCCAAATGAATGCAAAATTGTAGAAATATTCTCAATGAGCACAACATTGATCCAGCAGGATATTTGAATTCCCTAAGAGAAGAAGGCATTTTCGAATCTGTTCACATTTTTTTTTTTTTTTTTTTTTTTTTAGCTAATTCAACATAATGATATTTTAGAGGGAAAATGTGCTCGTCATATTGATGGATTAAGAATTCATCATGCCATCTAAATTCTGAAAGATGTGGGGGAATTTTTCAATTTTAGTGTACTTAGATGGATTAAGAAGCCATCATGCCATTTGGGTTCTGAAAGATGAAAAACTCTGAAGGCATCGAAAATGTTTTCATTTACATTTTAAGGAAATTTTTCAAAGCAGCAGCAGCACATACAACATTCATTTTTTTTTTTTTGACTTGTGAAAGAAATAACTGTTTATTGAGGAAAATATGTTCAACCCAGAAAAGTCTTACTCTGCCCGTAAATGTCATTTGCATACAAACCATGTGTCCCCACAGTATACTCGATATGGACACCATAGATTGAAGCATGGCAGCCATGTTGGAGACTTTCAATGACCTGGATTACATCTTGAAGGAGTGAAATCACAACTGAAACAAAGTGTTGATAAGTGACAGGATAGGCGAGGTGCGCCAGCAGGATGCAACAGAGGCTTCGCCAGGTGAGTCCAGGGGCCAGGGCAAGCCAGCCAGACTGAGAGGAAAGAGCAGTGAGAACTGAGTGGTTCAGTTGCGGCAGGGGTCACCATTAAAGAGAGCCTGGCAAATTAAGGCCTTTCAGAGCGTCTGCTAAGTTGAATTCCTATCATTGACATGCTGATAGACAACACTGTTTGGTTTACTTTTAAAGTTACATCAAAGTACATATTTTATTATATTTTGGATTAAGTAGTTTTCCATCACTTTTATTTACCAGGAAATAATTATATTTATTGCCCTACACCATTCTATTATGATTTATGAAAACATATCTATGTCAGCTAATTTCATATACCCCGACTCATTTTACTGAATATAGCATATTCAATATTTCTCGATTATAAAAGTTAAACATTTAGTGAAAATGTCATACATACCTCTGACTATTTGTTTAAATTCTAATGTACTATTTAAAATCTATATAAAATGTAAGGCTTCACGTGTTAATCAAACAAACCTAATTCAAATTAAGTTCCAGAGCAAATTAATTTTCTTTCAAAATATTTGTTGAGAACCATATTTGAAAAGTATAATTATGCATGACATGTGACAACTGCCTTCAAGTAGAAACTGGTTTGGAACCACACTATAAGCCACAGCATTGGAATATTATGTCACATTCTCTTGGTAGGCAATCCTCAGCTGTTTTCTAAACATTGCTGTGCTGGAATTAAGGGGGAATTTGGTCCCATTTATTTTTAAAATAAGTGCTTCATTTGTGTTAACAAAACCCAACTGTCTTGATGGGGACAAAACCCTGTAACTTGGTAGGCACCTATGCTGTGAGAGGAAGGACATGTAGTTTGGAATTTTAAAAGGATTGTTATATAATTTCTTCTTTGAAGCACCTCATGAAAGCTAGGAAGCAAAGAACCAGGAAGGCTATTGCATTGCATGCCTTAGACTTATGAGTAAAGAAAGACAGAACACTAGATTGAAAAGAAGCTTCAGTGACACGGTTCCTTTGTCCCCTGGCTATAAGTTCCTTCAGGTCGCTGGGCACAGCTGCCATCTCTTTCCTTTGTGAGTGTGTGTACCATGGCCTCAGTCATGTCAAGTTAAATTCCTGAATGAGTAAACAGACAGATAAATGTGTGAATATGTCAGTAGGCATCTTTAGGCTGTTATAAAAACACAGGTTCACAGCACATCATCAATAAGGTGGGTCATGAACATACCCCGCTTGGGGCTACGTTTCTATGAAGAGAGGTTACTGCACTAACAGGGACCTTGTGCATCTGTTAAACATGACGTGAGGGGAGCATCTGTACAACTACATGTGAGCTACCTATCCAGTGCTATTTTCTCTTTCTTTGTGTGCTTTTTCAGGGTTAGCCCTTGAACACTTATTTATTTCTCACTTACATTCCAATAGTTTTGAAATTAATACTGTAATCTTTGCACACATTTTTAGGACAGAATACAATAAGTTGATACATGTGTTCAATATATAATATTCAGATGAGTCGAAATCAATGCGTTCTCATCTCACCAGAGTCAGAATAGCTATTAAAGAGTTTTAAAAGATTAGCCAACATTGGCATGGTTATGGATTAAAGCGAACACTTACCTGCTGTTAGTGCAATGTAAATTAATATGTTGCAATGGTGATACCTCAAAAACTCTGCACAAGTATAGTGCTCACACACACACACACACACACACACACACACACACACACACACACACACTATGGTGTTAAGCAAATGCTCACCACAGAAATTCATCCGAGCTGGTTTTTGGTTTGTTCTCCCTCTCTCTCTCTCTCTCTCTCTCTCTCTCTCTCTCTCTCTCTCTCTCTCTCTCTGTCTCTGTCTTTCTTCTTTTCTTTTTGAGGTAGGATCTCCCTGAGGTGCCTCAGCTAGACTTGAATGCACTCTATAACCAGGCAGACTTTGAACTTGCAATCTTCCTGTGTCAGCCCCAGAGCCCCTGGAATTTGGTCAGTAGCACCAGGGCCTGCCTCTTCTATACATTTTAAGAGATGCTTTTTGTGGTTGATATAATGGAGTCTTCCCCACTGAAGAGAGCTGAAGTGTCTAATTCTCTTGTTGAAAACAGGCTCAGTATCTGTCCAGACAATTCCATTTCCAAAACTGCAACTTTTAATCAAGATGAAGACATGTCATAGGTGGGAATAACAGTGAGACCCTTCACTTCATTTTTCTTGGTTGTCACTGAGTCCAAAGCTCTGACACAGTAGGCACCACAAGCCATCCCAAGATCAAGATCTACAAAACTGGAACAAGGAGCTAGAACTGTGGGAGAACCAGTGAAGATTATTAAAAGGGAGAAAGGAAATAAATCATCATCTTAAAAGACTGTTGGAATGAAGACTCGGTGATAGACACTTTACAAACCAAGGCAGTGTGGGAGGCTTTCAATTTATATTTTTAAATGTGAGCAGATGGGCTGAGCATCCTTATAGAAAGTGGATGCATGCGTCTATGCTATGGAAATGTAGTTCACAAAGGCTGTTCCTTTGCAGGTGGGGATAATATGAGCTTACTCACTCTGCACTGATAAGAAAGCTAAAATCAAGTCTGCACATCACTTCACATATGGTGACCCAGTTCTCCTTATTAACTCCACAGAGGCTTGTTCTTTCTCCCCAGATGACAACTTGGGTGAAGGGGGTGTATTTTCAAAGGCAGTTTGAATTCAAGCCATGTGAAGGCTGAACACATCGCTGGGATGCTATTGATTGTATGATGGTAACAGGCCTGGGCATCATGGGGCTCCTTGAGACAAGAAATAAAGAGAGAGATCCTGATTGCAAATCTAGTATCAGCGGTCACTGGGGTATTAAGAAATAAAAAACAATAATACAATTTAAAAGTATGTTTACATGTATGCATTGTGGTTAGCCTTTAAAAGACAATAGAAAGTTTATATTGTGGAATCTAGAGCCAGAAGGCTGGAGTTTAAATCCTGTATCTACTGCTTCTTAAGACACTTGAGCTTCCTGTGCTTTAGCACCCACAGCAACAAAAAAAGCAGAGGATGGGGGAAAGCAATGGTTCCCACTGATGGAGGAGTATAGGAAAATTAAATTTGTTTGCTTATTAATGTGTTTAAGTCAGTTTCTGGAACATTGTAATTGCTATTTAGATATAATAGTATCCTCAGTTGTTATGTGGTATTCATTTTGTGAGGTCTGTCTTCTCCTTTAAGGCAATGTAGCCAAGTATTTTCTTTTGCTATAGAGAATAAGGCTATCAATTGTGATGTAAGTAGGGTGTTGCTATTTTCAAATGTGTTCCCTATAATCCCTCTTACCAGAGGTCTTGCTCTCCACCTGCTCATCCTTAGCTACCAATTTTATACACTTGTAACAAGAATGTAATTACTTCTTTTCAGTTCTAGAGTTGGAACCTGAGGCCTCACATGTTAGGCAAGTGCTCTACCATTGAACCACAACCTTGAATCCTTAGGGCTTTGTCTCCCATGCCAAATCAGTGTTTTGAGATTTTAGAATGAGCTCTTCCAGATGACAGTGTCCGCTTCCATCCAAGCCGATGCTGCCAGTAAAATACAAGTCAACGACATGGTTGTTATTAGATAAAAATCTGTGGGGTTTGCATATTCGCAGCTGTAATGATGCGCAGCTTTCAGAACCACATGCCTCATGGCCCAGTCTTGGCTGATCTCCATGCTGTTCCTATCAGTACAAAGGCTTCTGCTGAGCCATATGGCCAGATTTCCTCCCTGCTTCTTCTCCATCCCAGCATCTCTCCAGGGCCAGTCCAGCTTCATCTCCGACACTGTCAATGTGTACCAGTACTCAGGTAAATCTAGCAGGATCCCGTTTCCTTCCTGTTATAGAAGCCTGTGCAAAGGGTTAGTGGCTGGGATCTAAAATAATAGCACATGGGCTCATGTGTTTGGGAGTTCAAACATTATGACCCTCACAATGACAGTCCAAACCTGTGTCTATTTAAAAATATCTCTCTCTCTCTCTCTCTTCCTTCTTCCACACTCCCTTTTCTCCAAAGTCTCTCTCTGTAGGCCAAAATGACCTTAGGCTCACAGTAATCCTCCTGCATGTTGGGAATGCATGCATGAGCCATTATGAACAGTTGAAAAAGAATTATTTTTCTTATGTGGAGGACAACAAAACATGCTTGTATTTCAAAATGGAGAAGTAAAGTCAAGGATAAAGAAACCTCACACCATTTACAGTATCAGAACCAGAAAGAACCAACAGGTTTGAGACTAAAATGTTCTTTATCTGTTTTTTAAACTTCACACTAAATTATACACATTTTCCCTAGTACATGAAATGGTAGTAAAAGAGATATCTGATGGAATTGATTATATTGATTATGATTTTCTAAATCCTATTATTATTGTTGTTATCATCATCATAATTATTGTTATTGCTATTGTTACTATTATTGTTATTGTTGGCAGAGAATTTTCAAGTGAAGCCCTGGGCATAGGACATCACCCAAGTATGAACCACCCAGAAATTCCTAATCTCCCATTCTTTTCCACCCAGTCTTCTCCATTGGGTGGCTGAGAACAGGAGAAACATGCCAGGTTTGAAACCAATGTGAGAACACTAGACTGTGTGGTGCTTGACCCCATCTATGGGAAAAAGGAACAGGATAGTGAACAACAAACTCTCTTGCCAATTATAAGAAGCAAGACTGCTTTCTGTTTGTTTTATTTTCCTAACCCAAAGGCAAGGTTGATTCTTCTATTTTCTTTTCTTTTTTTAAAGGAGATAATTGGCTGTATCAAAGTGTTAATAAAGACCACCGTTCAACTGCCTTGTCTCCCAAGGGTTTGTTAATACATAACCCCAGCTCACCCCTTTTTACCAATGGCATGATTTGTCTGGTGATTTAAAACAAAGGTTACTTGAATGTTTGAAGGACATTCTGTTTTATTTTGTGAGCCCATGCATGTGTATGGCATCATATGGAAGTCAGAGGACAGTTTGCAGCAATCCATTCTCCCCTTTCATCACATGGGTGCCCTTGGCAAGTTCAGGTCATTGGGCTAACAGAATGACAGTTGCCTATAGCCCACAGAACACTAGGATTTGTTCAGTCCACAGTAGATCATTTTATTGCTCAGTTTGATTCTTTTGTCTGGATGTGCCATTTAGTTTATGTGTTCATCTCCTGATGGTTGTACAAGCTATCCATTGCTGTACAACAGACTTTCCAGAGCTGTAGCTGTTTAAAATAACTAAGCACTCAGTCGTTTACTCACAGTTTCTGTGGGAAACACAGTGGGTGGGGGGTGGCTAAGTGCTCTGGTTCAGAATTTCCTGGAATATTGGGATGCTGGCCAGGATTTTCTGCATCTGTAACCCTCTGGAGGTTGGATTGGGCTGGGGCTTCATTTTTGAAGTACACATACACTGTACTGAGTGCATAGTAGGTAACCATCAAATTCGTGTGGCTTGAGCAGCATGTGGACCATGATACTTTCTGGGGGTGAAATGACCATTTCACGGGGGCCGCATATCAAATATCCTGTGCATCACATATTTACGTAACAGTGGCCAAATTATAGTTATGAAGTAGTAATGAAATAATTTTATGACTGGGGGTCACTATGGTCTTAAAGGTTTGCATCATTAGGAAGGCTGAGAACCACTGGGCTAGAATTATGTTCTAGGGCCTCAAGTTTCAGCCTAAGGAGCTTGAGTGTCCTTTCCTTCCTATATATGCTAAGTTGAAGAGAATTACTGTTTGAATGGAGAATGCTCTGACTACACTTCCTGATTTCATTGACAAGAAGTGACTCATTTTCCAGTGAAAGGAGGGCTATCAAAATGACTTCTGAGTTGAGGTTTTGGGACTTGTCCTTCTATAGAAGTACAGCAGACCTGGTGGAGATGTATAAGGTGTCCACCCATGCTTTTATCCTTGAGTCCTAGAGACGTAAGGGTATGCCGTTCATCACATTTAGGTTTGCAGATCTATTTATGGTTATTGTGTGCCATTTTTGCATGTTAAAGATTTGATTTCTGCATGTCCAAAGTATGCAATTTAGACAAGCTAACTTTTGGTGCTCCTTTGGGTTTTGGTTTCATGTAGAATGATTCACTTCAGAGGGTCATCAGCATGCAAGAATCCTAAATATATGACTTGTGTATGTAGTCACCATTCAAAACAGGATAATAAGCTGCTCTTAGCTTCATAGTTCTAAGGTAATGCTCAGGAGGAATAGACACCTCTCCTTCCTGTGATCTTCCATTAGTGATGCCCAGATACAGTCCTAACTTCAGGACACCTCAGGGTAAAGGGACTGGGAGAAGAAAGAAGAGGTCCACTTTGTCAATGTGGTTTTGCTCTCACATTAAATACAGACTTAGTAGCATTTTTGGAGGTGTGGGACGGGAAAGGCTAATAGGCTGGCAAATAACTAGTGTTGACACATGACATTGTGGGTATTATTCAAATTCTGATGCTCCGAGAATAGTCCTGTACCCTAATTATCATGTGTATCTTTGCATATCATAACTCTTGACCCATTTACTTGCTGTAATACAAACTGGGTAGAGGTTTGGTTTTTTCTAATAAATATTATAAGAATAATAACTATGAGCCACAGTCCTCCAGAGTAACAGAACCAGGAGGAGATTTATTTGGATTTTAAGGAGTTGGCTCATGTGGTTATGGAATATGGTTAACCCCAAATGTGGATAGCTAGTCTCCCCTTTTAATGGACTTCAGATATGTCCAGGGAAAGCTAATATTTCTCAGCAAATGCCATTTGTTTGATCGTGGCCCTTATCTGATAGGCAGAGGTTTACTCTTGTGATAGAAGGCAACCTGGCCTACCAATTCTGATTGTATGATGGGTCTTATCCAAAAGATTACCCACATCAACCAAGAAAATGCCAGTCATGTTGTAATTTAAAGGAAGGAAGGAATGAAGGAAGGAAGGAAGAAAGGAAGAAAGGAAGGAAAGAAGGAAGGAAGAAAGGATTTCATGTTGACTCTGGGTTTTGATTTTTGTTTTCATCTACTCAAGGCTAACTCATCACCATTCCCAAGATTCTGTTTAAGGTCAGTTCAGGTAATTGTTCCATATGTATATGTGAACTTTTACCCTATAAAAAAAAGGAGTGTCTTAAGGTGTCCTTCACATGTAGAATAAGACTAGGGAACACAGGTCTTGATACATCACTTCAGACCCTCACTGGCCCAGTATCAAGCACATGGTCCCTGAGTACTTGTCCTTTACCCCAAGAGCTGTGTTGTTGTGTCAATATCGCCCTGTCCTACTGATGTCATTTTGCTTCCTTTGCATCTCAGCTTCCTCTTCTGCATCGTGCTTATTTGTTTTAATGGCTGTCTGCGCTCGTTAGTAACTTAAATGCTTATCATTAAACAACATTAGAGGCACATGCAACTTGACTATGGGCATTTCGTTTTCCAGGTTTCTCTCAAAGCAAGTTTCTAGGGTAGACCTAAGGAGGAGGACTCTGGGAACTCAGACAAAGAACAATTTACAGAAAGTTGTCAATTTTATGGTCTGGGAGAATGGAAGAAGAGAAAGGGCTCAATTTCTGCAAATAAACTCTTTGTTTTGAGACAAGATCTCTTTAGTCCTGACTATCCTAGGGCTCACTATGTAGATTGGGATGTCCTGGAACTTACAGAGATCCATTTGCCTTCTTCCCAGTGCTGGGAATAAAGGCATGCCACCATCACCCAGCTCAACTCCTGTTCGAGAAGAATGTAAAACAAGGAAGAAGGGAAGAGGAGTGGTATTTGCGATTGCATCCATCTTCTGCCAGGATCTCTACCACCACTGAGTATTCGTAAAGAACTCCAGATCCCTAATTCATCTATTTGATAATTTGCTCTTAAAAATTTCTGCCCCTTAACTAGACACAATGAGTAGCTTCTAAATTTTGATGCTGAAATTTTCTGGGAGGGAAAGGGGCTCCTGGGGCTCCGGGGACCATTTCTTAGGATGTGTGAGCATTGTGTGATCTAGAGAGACTGAATGCCGAGGATGGTACTAGGACAGAGGTCAGAAAGTGGATAGTTTGACTTTGGGGTGGAAGAAGCTGCTGCTCCAACAGCAGCTTCTTTGGTGTTGGGAGATCACATGCAGACAGGAGCGGGAGCCTTGGAAACAAGGGAGACCAAAGGACCTTGAACATGATAGGGTCTACCAATGAGGCAACATAGCCTGGTTGACTCTGCTGGGTAGGAAGTCAGACCCTGGCAGAGCAGGCCTGGTGGGGTGGGGGCTGACCGGGCACCTTAAGGAAGCGCTCTGCTCTCCAGCACCCTGGCAGGCAGCCCGGAGCTGCGTGAGTCAGTTTTGCGCCCGAATCTCAGTATAATGGAGGAAGGTGCTATTTTGGGATAACAGGCATATGATCAGCTCTTTTTTTGGGCAGATTTCACAGGCCATGATGTTTGCAGAAAGAGTGACTTTCCAGAATACCTCACTTTCTGCTTGAGCGCAGAAACAGCATCTCGGAGCTGTCCTCCAGGAGAAAGGTTTTCACTTTTGACATTGACAGACCGCTAACCATGGTAACAATGGTAGTAGCTCCAGAACAGTTTAAAGGAAGATGTTTGTGTGTAGTTATAAGCTACCTGCTATTATGTTAACCTAGTGGTAGAAATGAAAATGGAAGGTGTGGAGACGTGAAACATCCAACGGATAATGGTGTCACGGGAGCCGGAAATGTTTAGATGTCACGGGAGCCGGAAATGTTTAGATCTACATGCCGAGCCTCCCCTCTCCATAGATACTTCCTTTTCTTTGCTTGTGTTCCCAGGGTGAATGCCAAGGAGAAACTCTGGTTTGGAATAGTTATTGAGAAGAGAGCTGTTAAGACTGGATCCCGTTTTTCTTTTTCCTTTCACACACACTATCTTGAAGATCTATCTGCAAGGTGTAGACTGATAACTACAAATGTTGTGCAAAAGGTGCCATGATTGGCATGATTTCCAGGGTGCTGGAGTTTGGGGACCTGCTTTCCACTAGGTGTGCGGTAGACAGCTGGTGCTATGAATACCCAGCTCTCAACCTTGTTTCCAGATAGTGTACATAGTGGGATGTTTTCTGTTGCATGATGTAGCCAATTGTGTTTGGAGAAATCTTTTAGACTCAGTACCTATCTACTTAGACCAAGAGACCAAAGACAACTACAGAGCTCTTACCTTTAGATACATGGTGAACTTTATTCTAGTCTCCTTCATGCCTCCTAGATTTTTCCTTTATTTCTTCTCCTCTGGAAAGTTAATCAATCAATATTTATCTATAACTGAAGCATGTTTGATAAACTTACAATGCAGGTGTATATTAATGCTCACTGTGTCTGACTGCGTGTAGCTTATTAGACTCACACACACACACACACACACACACACACACACACACACACACACCTTTCACTAAACTCTTCCAATGCTACTTACATTTACATGAGCAACTCCAAATTTGACATGTGTCAATGTGCAGCAGCTCTGATGTCCCCTACTGTAAACAAGACATGTTAGCACCACTCACCCTGTCTTTGAAGCTTGGGTCTGCACATCATACTTTGTTATGCAAACTTTTTCATGGTTTCAGCCACTTACATATTGAAATGCATGCAGTAGTCTTCAGGTCCACTGTCTCTGCGATTCCTTCACTTAGAGCCTTTGCTTTCCCCTTAGACATTGTCTTATGACTTACATCTTATATCTTTGTCCTTTGCAATTATTGTTTACATACATTTTTCTAAATTACAAATATGAATTACCACACTTTTCCCCCAGTAAAGTCCCAACCCATTTCCAGGCACATTCATTTCTCCATAACGTTTATGATTTGGAGTTAGGCAGGCCTGAGCTCAAACTCTGTCACTTATTTGCCATGTGAAATTGGGTAACAACTTCAGTGTTTTAAAAAGTAAGAGCGACAAGAGTGATATGTAATAAATTTACTTCAATTCCTCAATACTTGACTTTTCCTCTATTTCTCTAGACCCAGCATTTCTCTGACCTTTGTCTGGCTAACTGCTGATGACATTTTTTTTTTTTTTTATTCTGAGACATCCAGAGCATCTTTAAACATTATGATTATTCTGCATCTACTGTTTTGACTTGTTTGGTTCTGATGATACCCATTCTGTACTGAGGACAAATGGCTCTGTAAAGGGTCTTCTTACACCGTTTCTGCCCACAGCCTAGGCTGCTCTCTTGTCTCCACGCTCTGCTATACAGAGACCCTTTAATTTGCTCTTGGATACTAGATCACAGTGATGATGACACCATGGCTCCGACTGTCTGATTGGGATTGGGTACCCTGAAAGTATTCTGTCTTGGTCATCATTGCGTCTCCACAATCTACAGCAGTGTATAATAAATATAAAGAAAGTGTTTAGTGCAACCTGAAAGCACTCTCTGAACTAGAAAGAGACCTCAGATACTTTGCAGTCATCATCAGCTGAGAGCACCTCTTATTTCACGGAAGCAACCACATTCGCTGTTTCCTTTTGCTCCTATGCCCTTTTGATTTTTGTGACAGTTAGCTTGTCTACCTGCCTAATTTTACAAGTAAGGTCAACTCTAAGGAAAGAACATACATGGATACAGCAGGGATGTATCAGATTAGAGCCCAAATCAGAAGTTATTACATGATTACATGAGACAAGTATGCACGAGGAATGACCAGGAACTGTAGTGCACACATGTATGAACTCCCCCATAGGCTAGAGGAGGGAAGGTCATGGCAATGTTGTTGTGGTTGTATGCCAAACCCTAAGGCCTTATATCCAAGTCCATTTACTAGCTTTGGCTCCCATGAGTGTTTCTTGGGACAGGATCCTTGAAGATAATCCCTGTATATCTGGATAGATCCCAAGCCAAATTAAGAAGTCTTCTGAAGAGGCACACAGAAGGGATGATCTTGTCCGTGAAAACGGAGGCAAAGATAAGAGTTGAGCTGCACATACTAGGAAAGTGTCAATCCCCTTCTATAATGTGCTCCCCCCACAACACCAGGCAAAACACTGGGCAAGCACATCCCTGTGGATACCTCAATTTTGATTAGGCTGCTCCAGAACATTAACTGTGAGGCCAAAGGTTTGCACAAGTTAGCTATAGTAGGACAGCAATGCAGGTGACATCTCAAGGCTGAATGAGTTTTCCTCTGAGTTCATTTCTTTTACTTCTTTTTCAGTCAAGCTTTCTATAATAGGTGATGTGCGCTCTCTCTCTCTCTCCCTCTCTCTATTATTTTTTAAAATGAAAATAATTTCCTTTTCCTCATTAATTTTCACGAGGAATTTCTTATGATCCTTGAAGTTTTAGTACTCCACTCCTACTGTCTTTCAGGGGATACATTTTAGCTGAAATGATGGCAGGCCACAAGGTCTGAATCTTTAACCCGGCAGGACTCATTAACCCTGCAGGACTCAGAGGAGTGGCCTGGAGCAGTGAGGAACTGCTTTTTGGAAGTGTTGCCATCATCCTGCTGACTAACATGCAGGAACTTCCCTGAAACTCAACTAGGAGTTTGTGGGTGTGTTTGTGGGAAGCCAGTCTCACTCCATGGGCTGCCGTTAGCTGTGCTTTGCTGCCATCGTGTGGCTGTGTTGGTATTTGTCTGTGTCACTGGGTTTGAGGTGCAATAGTCCAATGTGTTATAATTTATAGGAATTTATAAAAAGGAATTTTCTTTACAGAAAAAAATACTGGGAATATAACACCAAGTTTTTCATTGTCTTCATCTGTTCTTATTTTAGGAAATCTGGGAGACTAGATTCGCAAATACTGTTTGAAAAACTACCAGATTATTTATTTATTTATTTATTTATCTATTTATTTTTGAGACAGTGTTTCCCTGTGTAGCCCTGGCTGTCCTAGAACTCGCTCTGTATACCCGGCTGGTCCCCAACTCAGAGATCTGCCTGTCCCAGCTTCCCGAGTGCTGGGATTAAAGGTGTACCACCATGTCCAGCTTTTCAGTAGATATATTTAAAGAAGAGAAACCTCAGGCTAGTCTGAGAGTGTGAGGGTAAGCAGACTTTAAGTAATGAAAACTCACTTACTCCAAGTTGCATCCATGGAATATCACAACAGTGGTTGGCTTGTCTCCATCACCTTGTCTCTCCGTTTTGTTTTATAGATTTAATTAGATTGATTTGCATGAGGTGTTCAGAACCCAGGGATTAAGTCTGGGGGTCAGACTTTTTCAGGTTAAAACTCAAAACGATCATCTTGGTTCCCAGTGGGTGAGCTGGGAAACCACTTAAACACTCTGTAAGTCAGTTTCCTTGAGTTTATTTATAGTGTGGACCCTGCCGTACCCACCCACATGTTTGTAAACAATCTTCTCTTGTTATTCCTCCCCAGTAAACATAGGCTCCTTAGAATATAAGATCATTTTTAATCTCCAAGTTCTCAATTTCACATATTACTTTTAGATTATAGTAATTTGACAGCTTTTTGGATACATAAGTGGGCAGTCAATAATCTTTTCTGGATACACTTTACTTCAGTTCTTGGAATTCTGATTAAATCATCAAAATACACCATGATTTATGTATGTTTGTGTGTATGTGTGTGTGTGTGTGTTGTAGATGATAAACAATGATCACAGTTAATTGAGCATTTGCAATATGGAAGGATGAGCTCAGAAAGCTTTGCATGGATGACCCTACTCAACACTCACATAGCTTGAAGGTCAATACTAACTCAACAAAGGTATGGCTAAGTGCCACATGAGGTAGCATAGACCAGGTTAGAGCCAGGGCAATTGTGTCTGGAGCTTACATTCCTGGGAATCACTCCAAACTGTAAATAAGCCTCCTTTAAGGCTTGGTTTCAGGTATGCTGCCAGGTTCCTACACATCAAAAGAGAAACTTAAAAAATATATACCAACCCCTGCTGTTATATCAGGCCTCAAACTTGCCTTCACCTATTTTGGGAGCAACACTCCATGTGATAATGGGACATGAACAATGGTTTCTGTTGTATATGGATAGCTGTGTGTGTGGAGATCTCAACAACTGAGTATTTTTAAGATTTTTGCGGTAGGTAGGACAATTATTCTATTCCAGTTAGCATGCTGTGTGGCCTATCGAAAAGTGCCCGCTGCTGCCTGGCTGCTGGCTGGTGCAGGAAAGTCTTCCTAAAAATACTGGCCCTGCAGCACAAAGAGCCACAAACATTCAGCCCTTGCAGCAGAAGCAGCAGCCTGCCCGTGTGCATGTCCAGTATAAATACATGGCCTCATTTTTCAGAATTAATCATTGATGGATTTAGAAAATGAAAACTTTGAAAACTGAAGTCATACTCAGTGGCTCTTTCCCTGGTGGTAACAAGCACATATATGTAGTTGATTGTCTTTTATTCTTAGCTCTTATTCTTTGGGGGGGCCTGCCACCCAGCTCCCAGATAAATCATACAAGGAGACTTTTGCTTGCTTATAAATGCCCAGCCTTGGCTTGGCTTGTTTCCTGCCAGCTTTTCTTAATTTAAAATACCCCTTTGCGTTAAGCCTCTGAGCATTTTGGTTTTCTTACTTCTGTATACCTTAGTTTAACTCTTATTCGTGGCTGGCTGGGTGGCTAGCCCCTGACGTCCCCCTCTGCTTATTCTATTTTGCTCCTTCTCTTAGATTTCTCCTTTTATTTATTCTCTCTGCCTGCCAGCCCTGCCTATCCTTCTTTCAGCTTCACTGAGTCAGACACACGCAACATAAACAAATATAATACACCTTGACATGACATTCCACAGCACACACACACCTACTCACACACTTTCCTTCATCTTGAGTGTTTAAGCGGCTTCCCAGCTCACCCACTGGGAACCAAGATGATAGTTTTGAGATTAACTTAATTCATCTAATAAATCAGTGAGAAGACTAAGACACAGTTGTATTCCAAATAGCCTGGCTCCAAAGTTCAAGTGTTAACTGTGGCCCTGTGCTTACTGTTATCCATTGATGATGACAGAGTTAAGCACTAAGTGGCTGCATGGGATTTCTCTCTGTTTCAGCGCTCTGACATAGGCACTTGCTGGCAGTGTGTGCCATGCTGTGTGCCATGCGGCTGCTCTGGGTGTGGCTGTGTTCGCACTGGGACTTATCCACTCTTAGTGAAGGTGGTATCCCTTGACTTTACTGTTACAGCTTTATATTTTTCCTCCTTAGGGAGTGATGAGATTGAAACGCCCAGCCCTTTCTCAGATGCTGCATTAAAAATGCTGGCAGCTGCTGCAGACAGGAAAGGGGGGAAATCATGATTGTGTGAATGAAACCCTGACATTGAGTAAATGGTGAGAGGGGAGGAGTGAATCCGAGGGTTGATGAGCCCAGTGAAGCCACACTGAGGCCTTGGAGGTCAGACTGTCTATCCAGCAGCTGCTCATACTCTGTCTTTATGATTCATGCTTGGGCTATTGCATGTTTCTAATGATCTCCTCCCCTCCCTGTATCCCTCTCTCCCTCCAACCTTCCCCTCCCTCCTTGCATACCTTCCTACGTCCCCCTCTCTTCCTCCGTCCCTCATTTTTTCACTAGTCTCTTATAATCCTTCTGTCCCTGCCTCCTTATGACTTATTTATTCTAGATTTCTCTTTCATCTGTCTTGAAGATTTGCTGCTTAAGCTTAAAAAAAAAAAACTTGAAATTAAGAGTTGACTTTTTTCCTATCACTTTTCTATTTCATATGCAATTAATTTCTTTGTTAACCTTGGGCATACTTTATTTTTTCTTTTTCTAGTCCTTTCAAGGATGCCACAACATTATTTGCTGTTTTTTTTTTTTTTCTTTTTTTGACTGCTATTAATGTCCTTTCTAGGACTGCTTTGTTGCACTTGGTTGCTTTTATATGGCTATTATTTTTTCCCCACTTACATTTTCCTGAAGATGGTCTCTAATTTTTCTGCTTTCTTTCTTAGACACATTGGGTTTTCATTTACTCAAAAATTGCATTGTGTTTTCTGCTTAATTGTGCATTTTTCAGTATTTCTTTCTGTCTCGACTCTGAGTGTCAATCCATTGTTGCAGAGAGAGATATTTCAAGTGATGTCAGTCTTCTTACCTATTTGATGCTTCTTTCATGACCTGATGTGATTTATGCTCAAGCATGTTCAGTGTGAGCTTGAGAAGCACGCTCGCTGGTTTGGTCGATGGCTCCTTGTGTGTTTATGTCTGCTTATCCCTGATGAGTAATACTGCTTGCCTACTAACCTCCAATAGGTGATACATCCATTATCAAGTGTGGGGTGCTGCAGTGGCCTTCCATTTATATGCTGCCATGTCTCCCTGTGTTTCTGTCAACCTTACGTCATGTATTTGGTTACTTAGTCATTAGATAAATGTAACCCACACATATATAATTCATTTACCTTTCTGGTTAGTTGATCTATTCATCATAAAATTCTTTGTTTTATCCTGATGTTAGAAATTTTGTTTCCACTCAGTATGGCATTCTGGGTTGACTGTGGATTTATTTAAAGCATTTAAAAGCATTATTTCAAAAGTCTGGAATCATTTTTCTCTTTGTCTTTTGCTTTTTATAACGTCAAATTTATTGAATAGTAAATTAAAATGTGCAGCAGGGTTTTTTTTTTTTAGAAAGAATAAAATTTAATAGAGTTCCCCAAACCAATAGATAACATTTTCATATAGTACTTCCCTCTTTTATAGAAAATAGGTTCTTTTCTCACATAGTATACCCCACATATGGTTTCTCCTCCCTTTACACCTCCCAGTTCCTCCCTTCCCATCTGCATCCAGTCACTTTCAGTCTCTCTTTAGAAAACCAACAGGCTTCTAGAGGACAATCATAAGATATAATAAGACAAAACAAAAACTATTACACTGGAGTTGGGTAAGACAAACAAACAGAAAAATAAATAAATAAAAAAAGAGGCCAAAAGGAGGCACAAGAATCAGAGACCCACCCATTTGCATACTCAAGAACCCCCATGAAAACAGAGGACCTGGTGCAGGCCCTGTGCACCCCAGTCTCTGAGTTCATACGAGCTGTGATCATGTTGATTAGACAGCCTTGTTTTCTTGTGCTCCTTCTCTTCTGGCTCTGACACACCTTCCCTCCCCTCTTGCATGGGGTTCCCTGAGCTTTGAAGGGAGGGATTAGTTAGAGACATCCTATTTGGGGCCGAGTGTCCAGTCTCTCATTGTCTGCATGTCTGGCTGTCTGCATTTGTCCCCATCTGCTGCAGGAGGGAAGCTCCTCTGATGATGGCTGAGCCAGAATCGTTTTTCCTAGTAAGAAGTCAGTCATCTATTTATCTATCTCTCTATTCATCCATCCATGATCTATCATCTATCTACTCATCCATATATTTTTCTCTGTGTATCATCTACATATTATGTATGTATGATCTACCATCTATCATCCATCTACATCTATCAACCTATTTATCTACCTATCTCTCTACCTTTCATCTGTCTATCAACCATCCATCTATATCTATCTAGCTAGCTAGCTATCATCTATCTATCTATCCATCTATCATCTATTTCTTCTCTTCCTCCTTTTCTGCTGGGTTTTCACACTAAGTTGGATTGCCTGAAATATTAGCAATCTATTTATTCCTTAATTTTTTTCTGTCACTACATTGGTTAGCTTTTATTCATGTCTTCAAGCTTAGTGTTGCTCTTTTGTATGTTCAACCAAATACTCAGCTTGTCCCCATGAATTTACTCAGAAACTATATTTTTCAGTCCTATAATTCTCATTTAACTATTTGTATAATTTTTTTTCCCTATAGAGTATCCCCTATTTACCATTGTGAATAAAATGCCTATATTTTTCTTTGTTTGTGCCTCCATCTTTTATCAACTATCCTGTTGGGAAATTTAAGTACTTGTCCCTTACAGCTGTCTTCTCCCCACCCAGATGTAGAACTTCTGTGCAAACAAGGTTGAGCAAACAAGGTTGTTTTCAGAACTTTCTGGTGCGTACTGCAGGAGTACCTTGACCCCAAGTGTGCGTGGTGCATGATTTCCTCCTATGCTTAGCCCATCCCCTGGCTTGGGTATATAAGCCAATTACTTTCTGTAATAAACAGTGGTTGTGGCAGCAGCTTCTTCTTCACTTCTTGTGGTATGCTGTTAAGTGTTTCAATCCCAACACCCTCTGCCAATCTCGGTCCCAGGCCGTGCAGGCACGGCATATCCCTCTATCTAGCTTTCCATATGCCTAAATATGGACCATCTATCTACCATCTAATCTGATTGGAAAGTTCTATCTCCTATTGCAATGCCTGTACCAACTCTGGATCTTTTTTATGTCAATTTTTTCATGTTTGACTATGAGCTACTCACCCCCCCCCATTTTGGTGTGTCTCTGGCAATGTTTACTTATGCACTAGACATTAAGGATGGTGTGTTGTAGAAAACCAGTCATGTGTTGTTTTGCATTGAAAAGTCTTGGTTTTTGCTCTGGTAAGTGTGTAAGCTAAATATTGACTGGTACTTTCTATTGACTGTGTTAGAATTGATTTTGTGTTTTGTTTTAATTCATTGTTAGCCCTGTGTCATGAACTTTATCAAGAACATGGCCTTCACTCATGAGTATAATGTTTCTGGCATCTCAGTTAAATAAATGAGTTTTTGAGCAAGACATACCCACTCTGCATGGGTTAGAAATCAGACATTGCTGAGTGCTGAGTAAGGGCTTTGACCTCCATCAGAGAGAAATGCAGAAGGACTCGTGCACATGTTGCTGCCTGAAATGCCTCTCAGAAACATCACATGTAAACAAATAGCTCATCATTTTTGGAATGGGACCTGAGGGGGAGTCTTTGTGAAGATGTCTTGCTTTATTTTACACACACACACACACACACACACACACACACACACACACACATATATATATATATATATATATATATATATTATTTCATATATATTTCACTGGTTTAGGCAGTTCAATTACATCTAGCACACAAAGGAAGTTTTATTCAATTATACAACCAGTCTTCCTAACCTAGTGAAATGCCTACATTGACTTTTAAACAAATTTGGGGTATTGAGACTACCCAGTAGAGCTCTCTCTCTCTCTTTGATGCTTTGACTGACAAATTTCAAATATTAACTTATGCTCTACACCTAGTGTGCTAGACACTGAAGACTGTAGCCCTGTCACTTCTGGCTTAAGCTCTCTGTTTCCTACCCACTGTTGCAATAAGAATATCAGTGAGCTCCCACACCATGGACCAAATCTTCTTGTCTGAGACTGTAGTCCTTCAAACTTGATCTTCCATGCTGACTCCTGGACAGTGGTCCCAGGAGGAAAGCTGGAGTAGGTGGGTGTTTGATCTCACCTCATGTTTCCATAACTCTTGAAGATCAGGGACACATCATAGAATATCCTAAACTTTGCAGAGAAGAATGAATATTTATGGATTTTGGAAGTTTTAAGTTCTTTGCAGCTGGAAAAAAGGAAAGGTACTATTCTAGTTACTCTGCCACGAGTAGAAATGAGTTAGAAACTTTGCATACTGTTTTTTATTTAGCATGACACATAAAATCTATCCACAGTTGCTGGGTCTTCTCAATAAATGACTCACTACACCCGATAGCAGTGTTTCTTCCAGGCAGTGGGAACAACGATAGAGGAGGATTTCCCTTCTATCACTTTTAAAGGAGAAAATTAAATATCTGTATCCTTTAAAATATTTGAAATTTTTTTTGAGACAGGGTTTCACTGTGGCTTTTTTAGCCTGTCCTGGGACTACCTCTTGTAGAACAGGTTGGTCTCAAATGCACAGAGATCCTCCTGCCTCTGCCTCCCGAGTGCTGGGATCAAAGGTGTGCTCCACCACCACCCAGCGAAATTTTTAACTTTTTAATATAAAATAGACTTAGCAGAAAATATGACTTCACAATCTATTGAGTTGTAAACATTACATTTTTTTCTAATTTAACATTTTATTGATTTTTTTGTAGATTTCATATCATGCATCTTGATCCCACTTATCCCCCCTGTCCCTTCCCATCAGCCCCTACCCTTGCAACACCCCCTCCCTGGATAAAATTAGATAAAATTTAAGAGAAAAAGAAAAGTCTCATTGTGGAAACTGTAGTGTGGCACAGTGAGTCACACAATCCCTTAGTCCATATATTGTTACTTGAAAGTGTTCATTGCATTGAGTTGTTGGTCTGGTTTGAGGTCTCTGGTGTTTGCTACATCATCAGTCAGTGCTGGGCCCTCACTGGGACTCCTCTTGGGTATCCTGCTGTTGTTATGTGTCATGGAGATTCTGTAGTTTTGGGTCTGCAGGATCAACCCCTTAATGTGCTCCAGCAGATCATAGATGGGGGGTGATGATAGGATGGGCCAACTCATGCTCTGGTTCTGCGTCTAAGCGGTAATATTTTATAGTAAATTTTATCATTTCAGTTTTAAAAGTACCTTTCAAAACTTTGATGCTTTTGTTTTCTCTTCTCTTATTTGTGTGTGGGACTAGAGGTTCAAAGGAGAGTCTCTTGAGCCAGAAAAGTATTCTATCCCTGGGAAATAGCTCAGATTTGGTTTTTTTTTTTTACTTTTTATGTTAAGACAGCGCCTTCCTACCTTGCTCAGGCTGTCCTTGAACTCTCTTTGAGTCACAAAGGCAGTCTTTAAGCTCATTATATTCCTGCCCCAGCCTTCCAAGTAGCTGGGATCAATAGGCCTGAGACACAAGGAAAAATGAACTTTTTTTCTTAGCTAACCTTTGAACTCTCTAGCTATATTTCTGGAGTCTGTCATTTTGTATCTCCAATCTACCTTTCTACAGCTATCTCTTTGGCTGGCTTAATGCTCTGATTGTCTCTTTAGTGTATTTCAAATAAGCCCTGTTTTTCTTTAGGAGGTAGCAACCTTGATATACTCTGTTCCTTTTTACAATGTCTATATTAGTCATGGTTCTCTAGAGAAAGAGAAAGGGCCTGGAGAGTTAGCTCATAAAAATATGGAGGTGAAAGAGTCTCAGTATCTGTATCCTGCAGGCTAGAGACCCTTGAGGGTTGGTGTGTAGGTCACTCCATGTCCAACCGATGTGATGTCCTGTTGATCATATAAGATGTAGTGTAAAGCTGCTGAGCTCCAGGCCCCAGGGGAGTTGTTGCCTTAATGTCAATCTGAAGTCTGGTCAAGACCAACATCTCAAATCAAGGCAGCCTACTGGGAGGGGTCTCTTGTTCCGTCCCTCAGTTGACAGGGAGAAAGCCAGGACTACAGGAAGAACACCTGCTTTCCTCTGTCTATTGATTCACAAATGAATCTCTTTCCCCTCATCTACTGATTCAAATATGAGTCTTTTCAGAATGCCTTCCAGCTACAGCTGGAATAGTGTTTGCTGGCACAGCTGGCAGCCTGTGGCCTGGCCAAGCTTGCACATGGGATAAGCTATCTCAATTTCCTCATGTCTAGTTCAAGTATGATTTTAATCTTAATTTTTTTGTTGTTGCTGATATGTATTACTCTTCATCTCATTGTGACAAATATCCTGATAGAAGCAGTTCCAGACGGGAGAGGTGAGGTTGTGCTCACAGTTCAGGGGCTAGAGTGTATATCACGGCAGAGAAAGTTTGTCTGTCTGGGAATCTGGTTCACCAAAGGAGGAGTTCACTGATGTTCCGTTTGCGGCAATAGTAGAGAACTCGGACCAGAAGTGTCTGGGCTACAACCCTCAAGTTCTGCTCCCCGTGTACCCAATGAGCCCATGCTCACATCCACATCATAACAGCATGCATGGCATGTAAAGTCTTTCCTAAGCCCCCTGTTTTTCTGTCCCATCAGTGTTTTGTTAGGTCTCCTTTTGATTTTGAGTTCCTTCATTCTTAGGATATCAACAGGGTCAACACTGTCCTTGTGCAGTGAGTTTCTGTATTTGTTCAGTACTATGTGCCAAGCATCAAATCCCATGTTTGTATTTTTTAATATCTGTATTTATCATAATATAGGATTTAAATTTGTTGGCAGAACAATTTGACCCTCCCCATCTCCATATTCGTCCCAGAATAACAAATTTGATTACAGAAGATGACAAATTAAAGTCTTTTAGTGACTTTACATGGCTAAAAAGTCCAGACTTTTCAGAATGATAACAATTAGCATAGCTAGCTTTTATGGTATAGTTTAGAAAACATGATCTGTGGTGCTCATTGTGATGTCTATTGACAAATATGGTAGTGATTTATCTTCATAAAATAATGTAAAGATTTTGCTGGAAATGGCTCACAAAGGTTTTTTTATTGACTTATTTTATCTGTATGAGTGTTCTGTCTACATGAATTCATGTGTACCATGCGTATACCTGATGCACACGGAGGTTAGAAGAGGGCAACAGATCCCCTAGAATTGGAGTTGGAGGGTTGTTGTGAGCCATTATGTGGGTTGTAGGGATGGAACCGGTCCTCTGCAAGAATAAGTGTTCTTAACTGCTGAGCTCCTCAAAGATATTTTTGATGCAAACCACTCAAGGGCGCACTGAGTCACACACCACTCCTAATTTGTTCTATGCTTTCTGCTTGCTGTTTGAGCTGATGTGAGCCCCTCACCTCTCAGCTCCCAGTTTCGCCTATGTGCTGCCTATTGCCATATTATAGATCCTAACACTCTGGAACCATACGCCCACAAAAAAAAAATTTTTTTTTCTTCTATAAATTGCCTTGGGCATTGTGTTTTATCAAAGCAATAGAAAATTAACTAACAAAGAAGTTATTAGTAGAAGTGGGCAGTTGCTGTGACAGATTTGAACCTGACCCCTCTCCCCCCCCCCCCCCGGCACTTTTTGAATCTGAAGACATAGGGTTCTGGACTAGAAAGCCATTGAATACTGTAAATAGGCTCAACTGACCATCCTAGTAGGAGCTTGGGCCCAGCTGAAGAGTGTCAGAGGAGAACAATATTAGCAACTAGGCTAGAGCCCTTTCTTATGATATTTTGGCAAAGAATGTGGCTGCTTTCTGCCCTTGTCCTAAAAACTTTGCTGAGGCCAAGTCAAAGTAACGGACTAATTTCTTTGGCGGAGGAGATTTCAAAACAGACCAGTATCAGCTGCTGTGTGGCTATTATTAATGACTGTAATGCCGGCCTATAAAGGGAAAAAAGAGTAGTGGGGAACAAAAACATTACAAAATGGATAGCTTGAGGAGAAAAAGAGCACCAGGAATTTAGATTTCCAGCCAAGGTTTGTGATGAGAGATGCAAAGACATTGAGGACAGGCCTTGCCTATACTGGAATAAGGGGAAGGTGCCCTTAGGACAGTGCCTACCCAGACAATCTTACAGCCTATGAAGAGGCCTAAGGAGTTGTCTGCTCCTAGAAAGTAACAACAAATCACATTGCTACAAATGTGATCCAAGGGTCAGGGTCCATCTCAATTTGGCAGCCAACCTTGACAGTGTGGTCCACATGGCATCTACTTTAGTTGGTGTACAGGAGTTGTGGAATCTTACTTCTAGTTTCCGAGAGACACGGAGGCCAAGTGTGTGGCAGCGAACTCCCTGCCTGGAAACCTCGGAAAGCAATTGAATGGAGCTGTGGGCGAGAACCCTGAAACCTGTTGGAAACCCCAGGAAGTTGAAGATGCTAGAGCAGTGGGATGTTGGCAAAGGAGAGCTGCAGACTGGGAGTGGAAATGACCTAGGAGAGACATGTGTTTTTGCCAGCAGACACAGAGCTACAGGATTTGATCTTTGAACTACTAAGTTTTGGTCTTTGGTTTGCTATTTCCCTCACTGTGCCCCCAGCTTGTTATTTGGAATGGTGGTATTCATACTATGACACTGCATGTTGGATGAATGCAATTTTATTTTTTGTCTTACAAGACATGATTGTTAAGAGATGGCCTTGAGTCTCAGAAGAGATTTTGGAGCAAGTGTTTTGAAGAACTCATTGGATATAGAATGTTTACTATTATCGTTGGTTCTAGTTTTACATTCAGAAAAGCTGTTCGGTATACATCATCATTTTCTATGTGGCCAATTACCTCAGTGTAATCTAATTTGTATAAGTATCAAAGGGTTAATTGACTCTAACTTTCCTTGTAAAGATTTGTATCCCATTACAAAGTACAAAAATGACTACAGACCACTTCCCCTCAACAAGTAGGTATAATTGATGAGAAGAGAGCCTGTGGTTTACTAGAGGGGGCAGAAATGTTATAAAGAAACTCAGGAGTGGTGTGACTAGGGACTCCCTCCTATGACTAAGCTCAGGAAGTCACACTCACCATGAGACACTTCAAGGAACAGGTAGAAAAGTCAGAGAGCACATGGAGCCAGCACACTGGGAGAGTCCATGCCTGCCCTACTCTCTATCGGAAATGGCCAACATGTGTTCCACAAAGGATTTCAGTGCAGTTCGGCCAAACTAAAGTGGTCAGTGAAATAGAAACATGCAGTTAGCACACCATGAGTTTGGAATATTGTAGAGGTTCAGAGCTGGAATCTGGATATCGTGACCTGCCCACTTTCCGCAAGTCCTCTTGCTTAGCCTTCACTAGTTCAAACATCACAGTTGGAGGTCTTCTTTATGATGCTCACTGTCCAATTTCACAGGTTCACAGGAGAAATGCCTCCTGGAGTCAGTGCTGGAAAAGGTGTTTGTTACAATCAGATTGGTACACTTGTCCTAGTAACCAAATGTATACCAGGTCAGGTGTGAGGTGAGGACTGGAGAGCGAGCATTAGGTGGGTGTCCACATCATCAAAGATTCCATGGTACTTGGTTTCTGGGGCAACTATTTTGGCAGCAGGAATCCCGGTATAGTCCAATACTGGAGATGACTGCTTACTGCCCACATCCTAACCGCCATGGGGATCCCATCCGGTTAGGGAATAGATGAAGTTTTCTTAGACATAGCTCAGTTTACAAGTGAGACTGTTTCTGTTCATAGAGTTTCAAGCTCTTCTCACGTGATCTCCTTTTGTGTGTATTTTCTTTTCTTGAGTCCCCTTCAGAAATAAGAACAATGAAGCTTGGCGATAAGTAGCTGCAGTCACTATCCCAACGAGATGTTTCCTTCTTATCTAGACAAACTGATCCCCTGAGCCAAAGGGGACTAGAGGCCCATTCCCTGATTCCATATCAGTGGTGCACATTAGTAAGAGATTAGCTAGAGTGTGGGTGCAACAAATCTGGTTTTGTAACCATCTCGGTAAAACCCTATACTATAGAGCGCTCACATGTTTTTATACTATTTTTGGAGACTGTTCCACTCTTTACATTTATCATTACCGTGGGATGTGTGCGTGTGTGTAATTAACTTCTTCTTCTTTTTTTTTTTTTTTATAGACAGGGTCTCTTGGTAGATCTAGAATTTGGCTTTCAGATGATCTGGCTGGCCAGTGAGCTCCCAGGGTAACAATTTCTGACTTCCAAACCCTGGGCTTACAGAAGCATAATAAACCACTCAGCTCTTTCATAGTCACTTGGAGATGTGAATTCAGGTATTAGGATTATGTAGCAAGCACTTGACCCACTGAGCCTCCTTCTCAGCCCTGAAGGACTTTACTTAATTAATAACACCCTGTCTCAGGGGAAAAAAAAAAGATCATATGAGTAAAAGCTCCAGATTAAAAAAAAACAAAAACTACTGTTTTCAGTATAAGGTTTCTCATAAAAATTTAAGAGTAACAAAAGCTAAAGCTTTCTTACAACTATTTTATAATGTAGAGTGAACTCAGCTTTGCAAGATTGTGATATATATATAGTGAGATATATCAAGTGATATATATGCATGCACACATACACACATATATATCTATATAACATATATGAAAGAGAGCTAGAAAGAGAGTGAGCAAGAGAGAGAGAGAGGGCAGAGAGAGCTTTAAGGATTTCTCAGCACCAGTGTTAATAGTTACATTGTACTATGAAAATACATAGTCCCAGTTGAGTGGTGATGGTGGATGACTTTAATTCCAGCACCGTAGGGGGCAGAGGCAGGCAGATCTCTGGGTGGGAGTTTGAGACCACCCTGTTCTACAGAGCAAGTTCCAGCACAGCCAGTGCTACACAAAGAAATCCTGTCTCAGAGGGAAAAAAAAGAAAAAAGAAGAAAAATAAAATATTGTTAGTATTAATGACTGGTTAAGGTACTTGCCAATGTTTGCTATCCCCCCCCATGACACCACCATTGTGACTTTTGAGTGTATAAGTTTTATTTGGTTGTTGCAATTTTTTCTTTCTTGTTTTGATTTATTTGCCTTTAGTTTCTGCCTCCAGGTAATTAATCAGTAAACTGCCCCATGAAGGTCAGATCCTAAGTGCCTCAGGCTTTGTAGACCAGAGAGTTTAAGTTGCTAAACAGTTGTAGCCCAAGTCTGTCACAGATGTAGGCAAATAAGGGCCATGAGGATGTTCCCAAGAAACCAATTCTGGCAGTTGGGGACTTGGTCTGTAGATTGCAGTCTATCAGTGCTTTGTTTAAACTGCTGAGTGTGGTGACATAGCTGTGTGAGAGTAATGTGTAGCATAAACAGAATTGTGTAAGGAATTAACATGATTCTAGGGAGCAAAATACATGAAGGTTTGTGCCACAGTTTCATTTGGGGACACTAGATGTCTCTATTTCTGTTCTTTTCTTTAAGCCGGCCTTTGAAGGTTGGTATATATGTTCTAGACACTTGCTAGAGAGTTAAGTTATGACTAGCTATTGTAGATGAGTGAACTCTAGTTCCACGTGCTTCTTGGCACGCCAAGATTATGAAATGGGATGGTACAATTCTAGTCCACTGAATAACTTAATTCACACTCCTGGAAGTGATACAGCATGATCAAAGATCTAGAACAGTAAATGTGTACTATGAGACAGTTATGATCTAACTCATGATTTCTGAGTGTGGCGCTAACTAGAAACTGTGTTTTATTTTTATTTTTGTTTGTTTATCCAGGCCTGTTCAGTCTAGTAACATTGCGTAATTCTTGCTTCGAGTCTCTAGAAGTACTTGACCAGAAAAAAAAATAGATTTTTTAGTAATAGCAGTTTCCAAAAACCTCCAGCCCATCCACATTTGTCAACAGTGTGGAGAGAAGAGTGGACACACGGACAAGTTTGTGGCCATGAGTGTCTTTCTGGAGCTGGCTTTTATCGTTACATTCGCTGTCTCCATTGAAGAAAAACACATCTGGGAGCCCCAGGTGCAAAGGCTAACCAGACACAGAGCTGTCTTCTGCAGTTTCTAGTCATGAGGAAGAGACACTCACACCACTGGCAACAGAGGAGAGATACTAAGCATTTTTCATGAAGCTTTGCACAAATAAAGAGTTGACATCTTGGCTGGCCCATGACAGAATTTAATAAGCTAGAATTGACATAGAGAGGATTCTTAGCCATACTCTTGGCTGGAAAATAATATAAACAAATGCCCCGAAATCTAGAAGTCCCCATCCAAATAAAGTAAGAAGACTTAGAGGATTATCAGTAATTTTTAAATCCAAGAAGCCCTGACTGCCATCTCCACCCCTTAGTTTACAACAAACTTACCCAGGGACATAGTTTATTCATCTTAGAAGATGGTGTAGATATTTTGCTGTAGAAGCATTCTTGTATCTTGTTATAGGTACAGTTCATAATATAGGGACTTTCTAACATGTATGCACTAGTCTTATTATTTTTTTTTTACAAACAACAACAAAAAAGAAAAACCTGTGTTAAAGGACAATATATTTCCAACTATTTGTGGCCAAGGCCTCACAGATGTAAAATAGCGGTGAAAGCATGATACAAGTTACAGCCAGAGATCTAGGCATCCATGGGGGCTGTGCATTAAAAGCCAAGTTTTAAATGTTAGAATTTTGACCTCAGCCTCTAAAACAGCAGTTCTCAACCTGTGAGTTGTGACCCCTTTGGAGTGTCACACAGCCCTTTCACAGGTGTCAAATACAGAGATCTTGCATACAGATATTTACATTACAATTTATAACAGTAGCAAAATGACAATTAAGAAGTAGCAAGGAAAATAATTGTATGGTTGGGGATGACCACAACATGAGGAACTGTGTTAAAGTTTGCAGCATTAGGAAGGTTGAGAACCATTGCTCTAAAGAAACATTATAAACTTTAAAAATAATTTTATCATAAATGAAAATATTCTATCATTTTCCTCCCCCTTCCTTTATGTCTTCCAATTCCTCACATGTAACCCTCCAACTGATCTCAAATTTGTGGTCTTTTTATCTTCTTCTCTCTCTCTCTCTCTCTCTCTCTCTCTCTCTCTCTCTCTCTCTCTCTCTCTCACACACACACACACACACACACAGCCCTAAATACATAAATATCACATGTTCAGTCCATTCAGTGTTTCGCATATATAGGTTTTGAACAGCTTAATGAAATAATATTTTTAAATTGGTTTGTATTTTTAAGCACAAAATTCTTTCTCCAGACAATTATGAAGATTGTGATGCCGTCTCTCCTTTGAGGAAGAAAAGGCTGTCAGATGAACTGCTTTGGAAGGCAGATATTTGCATCTATCATTTCTTTCTAGGGAAAGGTGTGTGGGAGAAATAGGCGAGAGGAGAGCAATTTCCAGCCCGCTGTTTGCAGCTTGCCGAGAGTCATACCACATAAATACGGCAGATTTTGTTGTCCCCAAATGACTTCTCTTTGAAAATGAAGGAATAGATTCTTGAAAGGAAAATGAACCAGACGAAAAAGGAACCACCATTCCAATTTTTTTTTTTTTTTTTTTTTTTTTTTGTTCACATTCTTTTAATGACGACAGCTGAAGGGCAAGATCAAGACAGTTTCATTCTGATGAAGTGGAGACTGTTAGTTGAGCAGTGATGGTGTTGATTTTGTGTGGTGGGTGTTCGCTCTAAGTCTGTGAGCACTGGTTTTGGAAATAGGCAACCTGCTGGACCGACGTCAGTGTTCCTCTGTTAGATTGACTGCAGAGTGTATGCAGTTTCCATTTTCCCATGTGTGTAGCATTAGTATTGGTCCTTAGGGAAAAAGTCTATCTCATTTTAAAATTTAAAAATAGCACTTAGAGCCAGACATTGGTGGCATATGCCTTTAAATTCCTTTAATGCACTCAGGAGACAGAGTTCGAGGCCAGCCTGGTCTATAGAGCTAGTTCCAGGACAGCCTCCAAAGCCACAGAGAAGCCCTGTCTCAAAAACCAAAAAAGAAAAAAGCTACCATGTTGGTACATTTTTCATGCATTTCATAGCCATCTAGAGATATTCTCATGTTTTGATTCCTATATTTCAATCCTTCAATGTCTCTTTGGGGATCAAGAAAGTTCACCTAATTCTGGTTCTGGCTTTCTGAAAACATTTGACTTCAGAATAATCAAGTAATGATTACATGTTTACAAACATTTCCTGGCTCTCACAGGAGACCAAGGATGAAGCACTCAGCTTAGGCCATGGAGGAAATATTTTTGGACGGGCTTGATAGTGTTACCCCAAGAATTAACTTCTGAATGTTGTTTGACTTTCTTTTTCAGCACTTGGGGATTAAACCCAGCCTTACAGGCTAGGCAAGTACTCTGCCAATGACCCACACTCTAGTCTGACAGCTTTAAACGATTCATGAATGCAAACATGATGATGTTGTTTCTAATAAAATATTTCTTTCCTGTTAATTTGATGTTAGGGAAACATGCTTAAAAGAATTAGTGATAAAAATACCCACTGAGTTTTTAAGCACTCTATAGGTACTACATTCCATATTTTAGTTTCATTAGCCCAGCTCAGCCTGCTGTGATATACTTTTGTTCAATATACATTGAACCACTGAGGACTAGAAGTGATTTGGTGACTTGATTGGCACCAGACTCATCAGGCCAAGTGCTGAGGTCCAAGCACATGTTCTGAACAGCAATATTACCAAAACATCCTACCAGTCAACATTAAGCACCAAGTAGTTTCAGAGAAATACCCACTGGAATACTTTCTCAGTATTTCTCCAGGTGTACATATACTTGGGGCACACACTGTTTACTCACCTTCTACACTGATAATTTGACTGGGAATCTATTAAGATTAAGATTAATTAAATGGCAGCCATCTTGGAACATGCTAAACCAGGAAACAGGTTACTGTTGAGTGTCTAGGTAAAATCTTAAATTGAAAACTAAGAGATAAAAAGGTCATTCTTCATTAGGCACCATGTACTTGGGCCACCTCCAAGACAGAAAGGACTTCCATTTCCCCTAGGTGTGAGTGACCTAGTTAGGCCTGCTGTAGAAGAATGAAGGAAATATACCCCTCCAAAATGACAAATACAACAACAACAACAACAACAAAACAAAAACAAAAAATACAAACAAAAA